>NW_015165966.1:78052-91986 GCF_001447785.1 Gekko japonicus
CATCCATTCTCCTGGAAGAAATGACAGCTTTGGAGGGTGGACTCTATGGCACCATATCCCTGCTGAGCTTCCCCCCCCCCAAAAAAAATTCCATCCTTCCCAGACCCTGCCCCCAAATCACCAAAAAGGGGTCTGGATGGAAACACAAGTTCTGCGAGTGATGTTTGAGGAGATACTGCCTTTCAGTTGGAGCAAAAGGGGATGGTCTCACTAGGGTTGCCTGGCCTCCAGTTGTGGTCTGGATGTCTCCTGAAATTACAACTGTAGACTATAGACATCCGTTCCCCTGTAGAAAATGGCTGCCTTGGAGGGCAGATGCTAATATACCTCACTGAGGTCCCTTCCGGAGAGGCTGGGATTTGAAAGGGCATAATATCAGCTATGCTGCCATGATGTTTATGGGCTGGGGTTCATTTGCTTGACCTGTGTACCAGCCGTTGCTGCATTCCTTCTTTTGCTTCTGTAGTATTTCATTATCAATGACCTTGGAGATTGCATGTGTCGTGTCTGGGCATCATGTAACCATGGGATAGCTTTCGATTCCCAGCTTCGGCTCTAACGGCCTGGGGCCCCTTCTCCCGCACGCGGGAGTCAGGCCAATTGGCCTATGAATGGGTGTGTGTATGCATACGAATATCCTATATCCCATTGTGCTTGTAGAAACATCGCCATTCTTAACAGTGACCATGTTACTGCATCTATAGCTCTCCAATAAAGTATAACCTTTCCGACAGGCGTGTCCTCAGTTGCTGGCTGTGGAACCTGACACCTTACAGTCACCTTTCCTTCCTCTCCCAACAACAGTCACCTCATGAGGCAGGTGGGGCTGAGAGATTTCTGAGAGAACTGTGACTGGCCCCAGGCTCTAACGGCCTGGGGCCCCTTTCTCTCGCACGCGGGAGTCAGACCAATTGGCCTATGGATGGTGTGTGTGTGTGCATAAGAATACCCGATATCCCATTGTGCTTGTAGAAACGTCGCCATTCTTAACAGTGACCATGTTACTGCATCTATAGCTCTCCAATAAAGTATAGCCTTTCCGACAGGCGTGTACTCAGTTGCTGGATGTGGAACCTGACACCTTACAGTCGCCTTTTCTTCCTCTCCCAACAACAGTCACCTCATGAGGCAGGTGGGGCTGAGAGATTTCTGAGAGAACTGTGACTGGCCCAAGCAGGCTTCCTGTGGAAGAGTGGGGGATGCAGGGGTCATTTCCTGCAGGAGCGCATAGGAGTGGAGCACCGGCAGTAAGGAGCCCAGGGGGCGGGCACATGCAACAAGCCCCACCCCCTGCTCCCAGCAGCCCTCAGTCAGAGCAAGAAGCAGCCAGGTAAGCTGCAGAGCCCCCCCGGCCCCCCGGCCCAAGCCTTTGAGTTGCCACCTGGCCAGAGATTGGCCAACCTGGGCATTTTTCCTGACACTGAGGCAGGTTGCCCGGAAGGAGATCTTGAATTTGCATGAGAAGCCATCCTGGAATTCCACTGGTCAGTTTTTCCTCCTTGTCCTCACTGGATATAAAAGCTGCTGGGTGGGACCCCTCCATTGTCAGATTATTTCTGCCTTCCAAGAGATGGAAGCCCTATGAATCTCCCCCCCCCTCAAAAAAAAGAAAAGGTTTCTGCTTGACATGGGATGGGTGAATCATGCCACTAACAAAAAAACCAGACTATTAGTACAGCATTGTCGCTTCAAGGCCCCCAATTATCTGCATTTGAAATTAACATGGAACCTCCCCTCCCCATGAGACCTTAAGTTTTGGGGGAGGGATTTTTTGCTTGTTTTTGTTAATGGTGTTGATTTTACGCATTCCAATGGCTCCCATATAACAGAGACAGTTCCTGGGTTGTTTTTTTAAAACTCTTTTACTGATGCAACGTAATTTCTATTTTCCTTCCTGGGGAGTTTTGAGGAATACTTATAAAAAGTTGTGTGTGTAAATGTGCACTGGAAAAGTTCAGGTGTGCACACGCTGAGTCTCTGTTGTCCCATGTACACAGAGTTGAGCTTGATTTGTCTTGGGGGTACTGCTGAACTCTAGCTTCATTCTCATATCTCTTTGTTAACTCTTGCATTTGCATGTTGATTTGCTGCCATCCAGGGCTTTTTTTTGTAGAAAAAGCCCAGCAGGAACTAATTAGCATAATAGGCAACACCCAACAGCTGAAACTCATTAGCATATTAGGCCACACCCTGACACCACAGCTCATTAGCATATTAGGCTGCAGCCCCGTGTTGCCAGAAGAGTGGTCATCCAGCCACACCCACCTTTTGCTTCTTATTCTGTTTACCTTGTTTGTTGTCAAAACCCAGGGCCTTTTTTTGTAGCAGGGACTCCTTTGCATGTTAGGCCACACACCCCTAATGTAGCCAATCCTAATGAGTTTCTGCTGTTGGGTGTGGCCTATTATGCTAATGAGTTCCTGCTGGGCGTGGCCAACTCGGGAGCCAGCCGGAACTCCATTCCTGTGTGTTCCTGCCCAAAAATAGCCCTGCCACCATCCATTGATCTTACTGGCCACCTGATCCAATTTCAGCTCTGTATGTGCATCTTGGCTCTGAGTGGCCCCTCCTAATGGCTGGGACCCTCCCCTTCTTCTCCCCCCCCCCCCCCCGTAACAAACCCTTGAGGAGATTTTATTCCATTTGTCTGAAGAAGTGTGCTTTGCACATGAAAGCTTACACTTTGAATAAAACTTTGTTGGTCTTAAAGGTGCCACTGGACTCAAAATGTGTGCTAGCGTACACTATTCCCCTGTCCACAGCCGCATAGCCGCATAAATATACCTAGATTCATACAAAGTGCAGCCATTGTGGGTTTCAGCACTCTCTTAAACCTTCTCAGATTGTTTTTGGTTTTAATAACCTGCTATGATCAATGTGCTAATGCATTTGCTTCAAACACCAGTGCAGACTTGACTGTTGCAGAAAAAATGAATCCAGCGGACATGTGTGAAGAGGGAATTCCTCAGGCAATGATCCTTGCTATGAGAACAGAGGGCAGACAATTATATGAGAGCATCCATACTCTGAGCTGTGAAAAGTTGGAAGGTATGTGATTTTTATCACAGCCGTGAGAGCATCTTTCTATTATCACTTTAAATCCACAATAGCAGATTAATAAATCAAAATTCTGAGAGAACTGAGGGGTGACATGGTCGAGGTTTGATTATGCATGGAGGAAGATTATGCATGGAATAGAGCAGGTAGAGAAAGTACTTTTCTCCCCTTTTCACAATACAAGAACTCATGGGCACTCAATGAAATTGCTGAGCAGTCGGGTTAGAACGGATAAAAGGAAGTACTCCTTCACCCAAAGAGTGATTAACACATGGAATCCACTGCCACAGGAGGTGGTGGCAGCTACAAGTATGGACGGTTTCAAGAGGGAATTGGATAAACATATGGAGCAGATCAGTGGCTATTAGCCACAAGGTATAGATAGGAGCTCTCAGTCTGGGGTACATGATGCTCTGTATCCTTGGTGCTTGGGGGGGGGGCAACAGTGGGATGGCTTCTAGTGTCCTGGCCCTGCTGGTGGACCTCCTGATGGCACCTGGTATTTTTGGCTACTGTGTGACAGAGTGTTGGACTGGATGGGCCATTGGCCTGATCCAACATTGGCTTCTCTATGTTCTTATGTTCTTATTCTGAGAACCTTACAATGTTTGTGGGGTGGGGTGCATCTCTGAGACATCTGATTATTATTTTTTTAAGCCAGCCAGGTGAACAACTGAAAGGTGTACAGGATCTCCCTGCTGTGTAACTCACTGTTCAAAAATGGCAAAGGTGAGCAAACTCTCCTGACTGGGATCAGTTTTGCTCATAGGTACTTGCACTGTCACATGGAATTGTAGTTTTTGCTAACGGCCTACCCCCCACCCCTGCCCACCATCAGCTAAATGTTTGATGTTATATTTGACAAATGCTTGGGAGGAAAGGGCTTTCAGCAAAAACTGCAATGCCATGTGGAGGTGTGCATATGCATGTACAAAACTGATTCAGATCAGGAGAGTCTGCCAACCTTTGCCGTTGCCAATTAAAGAGTTAGGCAACAGTTCAGTCAAGGGGGGATTTTAATGCTTTGCCAGACATATTATTTTGCATGACTATTTTTCACTCCTTGAAAAAAAAAAAAAAGCAGAGTGGGAACTATTTTCAGCAGGGGGAGACAGCAGGAGAGGTGGTTCCTCCCCCAGTCCTAAGACCCTGATTCATATTATCCCCACACACACTTGGTAAATTACATGTTGGGGGACAGACCTCCACCATCATGAGTAGATAGGCCCTGCGAGAGAGCTCAGGCGTTTGATGACAAGGAACACAATAGGACGAACAGAAACAAGCACTCAGTAATGAAACCCTTCAAAAGGAGCTCTGTTAAAAGATCAGTGAGGAGAAGCAGAGTGAAATGCTCAGAACTTGGCGTATGCAGAAGAGGGATGAAAGGAATCAAGGGGAAATCTGTCAAAGTACTCTTGTGTAGTGATTCAGCCACTAGGTGTCACCCAACAGAGCCGAAGAGAGTTTCTTAAAAGTACTATTTAAAAATAAATAAATCAAACTGCCCCACTTACACTCTTAATGTGATTCAAAGCATGTTTGAACTCTGTGGGAGGCATACCAATTATTTTAGGGGCAATCAGAATGAGGTCCAACACGGCAGATGTAAAATGAGTAAAATGAGGTGTTCTGCTAAGAAGAGATATGCTCTCATCTCACAGCACCTACATTTGGCTATGCAAACCTTACACAATTGCAGCATTTTGGACCTTCAGACATCTCCTTACGCAAGGGCCTCATTCTTTGCACAGCCCCTATGCAGAGCACCTATGATTCAGTTAAGGGATTTAAAAACGAGCCAAAACATTAAAACTTGGCAGGCCGATGAGAGAGAGAGAGAGACACAGACAGACAGACATATATAGTTCAAGAAACACTGGTCATCCAGTTTCAGTTTCAGTTTATTAGGTTTAAGAGCCTATAGTCCATGCACCATAAACGAAAGAAAGAAAGAAAGAAAGAGAGAGAGAGAGAGAGAGAGAGAGAGAGAGAGAGAGAGAGAGTAATCCTGATCCATCCGATCATCACAGTGTTTTTATATATGGCGGTTCTCTTGGAAGGAAGGAAGGAAGGAAGGAAGGAAGGAAGGAAGGAAGGAAGGAAGGAAGGAAGGAAGAATTTAATTTAAACTTTACATTTTAAAAAATAATAAAATTAAAAAGACAGTATAACAGAAATGTGCCACATCTATTACACAGTTATTGCACAGGGTACTCAGTAGAAGTCTCAACTTTGTAGATTCCGAAAAGGAAGACATTTTTAATAGCCATTTCCTCACTGGTCATTCAGAAAGTCTAAAAAGCTCACATTGTTATATAAAATTCCTTCAAATGGGGAATAAGAAGTGTACTCGACAAATAATTACGCTATTCCAGTGCTAGACAGGAAGCTGAGATATGGCATGTTTTCTAATCCAAGATATGATATTTGCTTGAGAAGTCTGAAACTGAGATATTTGTACATTTACATAGCAGTAAGTCACCATGATGCACCTGTAACAACCTTCTTACCAGCTGTATTGTCCTGACAACAGGTGAGGTAAGTTGATCGCAGTTGCGCTCCTGATCAGAAAATGGAGATAGTCACCTTCTCCTCACCTCTCAGAAAGATGACAGAGAGGATCAGTTGATTAAATGGACACATGCTACGCCCCATAGAAGGAGGGAAATGAGACATGGGACTGCTTCCCCCCCCCATGGTGTCCCTGTTTCCCTAGCAACTTTTTACTTCCTGGCTTAGAGGACACAATTTTTCCCCCTCCACGTGGGCTAGAAAAACCAGCCTTCCTTTCAGATAGCAGCAAGAAGCTTCAGAACAATATAGAACCCGATCATCAAACCTAACTTCACACAGTTAAAGGAGCTTGAAAAGTCTGAGTGACAGGCCGAGGGGGGAGAAGCAGAGCTTCTCGAGAACGAGTGAGATTAAAGACAAAGACCAAGTGACAGACAGATCCCATTGACAGCAAATCTTGGAGATCTTTTTCGAGTACGGGGAATGTGGTGATGCCGAGAGCCCCCAAAGCCTCCTGGAAAGCTTTGCAAACATGTTCTGTGCTGATCCAGGCCTGGAGAAGTGAAGCGGTGGGCTTTGTACCTAATATTAAAAGAAAGTGAACCAAAAAGAAGGCCCCCCCCCCTCCCCAGAGGTCACATCTAATCATTTTAAACCTATACTTCTTTTTTTAAGTAACAAAAGTAACAGCACTTCTATGAAATTATTTCTCCTATTTTAATACATATTTTCTTGAATAATTTGTTATCAGGCTGCCCCATAAACTCACACACACACACACACACACACTCCTGTAAGGTCTCTTGGCTCAAGAGAAGCTGAAGTAACTGTAAATCATTACAAGGAGACTAGACAGATTAGTGGAGGATAGGTTTATCGGTGGCTATTAGCCATGGTGACTAAAGGGAACCTCCACGTTCAGAGACGGTAAACTTCTGAATGCCAGTTCCAGGAGGCAACACTAGAGGAAGGCCTCAGCCTCCATGCCCTGCTGTTGGCCCTTCAGAGGAACTGGTTGTCCACTGCATGAGACAAGATGCTGGACTAGATGGACCTCTGGTCTGATCCAGCAGGGCTCTTCTGATGTTCTTATCATGGGAAGGCCTCGGCCTCCATGCCCTGTTGTTGACCCTCCAGAGGAACTGGTTGTCCACTGTATGAGACAGGATGCTGGACTACATGGACCACTGGTCCGCGTCCCTTCCTGTCCAATGGCAGCTTCTGGACCCAAGCGACGCTCCCCCACCGGTGAGTCCGAGCGACTTGGCAACCCTATAAACTTCTGAATGCCAATTCCAGGAGGCAACACTAGAGGAAGGCCTCAGCCTTCATGCCCTGCTGTTGGCCCTTCAGAGGAACTTGTTGTCCACTGCATGAAACAATATGCTCGACTAGATGGACTTCTGGTCTGATCCAGCAGGGCTCTTCTGATGTTCTTATCATGGGAAGGCCTCAGCCTCCATGCCCTGTTGTTTACCGTTTATTTTCAAAATTTTCCCTCCAGAGGAACTGGTTGTCCACTGTATGAGACAGGATGCTGGACTACATGGACCACTGGTCTTATCCAGCAGGGTTATTTTTATGTTCTTGTTAAATAACGGCTCTAGAAGTGTATAAAGATGTATACATGTGTGTCTATGGAGTGGGGAGGGAGAGACGGAGAGGTGATGCGGAGGAAATATGGTTCCTTGAAGATGAGGTATGACCATTCAATCCTAAGGGGAGTTACCACCTTTTAAGCCCTTCGACTTCAATGGACTTGGTGGTGGTGGAAAGTGCCGTCAAATCACAGCGACCCCATAGGGGTTTTAAGGCAAGAGACATTCAGAGGCGGGTTGCCATTGCCTGCCTCTGCGTGGCAACCCTCGACTTCCTTGCTGGTTTTCCATCCAAATGCTAACCAGGGCTAGCCTGGGCTATCCAGGACTCAGTGGTCTTAGAAGGGTATAGCTTGATGGGCCTATCTACATTATACAACAGACCCAAGTCATGTTGAGGATCCCCTATCATGTTTCAGAAGTACACATGCATAGAAGGACTCACTTTTACAAAGTGCTCCATCACTTGGTGTGGCTTTGAGTCCTGTGAGAGGGGAGGGGGGCTTCAGGGCTCCCTTCTGTGCCCTTGTTTGATCCAGAAACAGCCACCAAGGGGGATTCTTTTTCAGGCTCCACATGAAGGAGACCTGCGGTGTACTCCTAAGCACTGCCATACTTTCTGCTTTATTGTTGTTGTTCAGTCGCACAGTCAAGTCCGACTCTTCGCGACCCCATGGACCAGATCACTCCAGGCTCTCCTGTATTCCGCCATCCTCTGAAGTTGGCTCAATTTCACGTTCGTTGCATCTATGACACTGTCTAACCATCTCATCCTTTGCCATCCCCGTCTTCTTTGACCTTCAGTCTTTCCCAACATCAGGGTCTTCTCCGGTGAGTGCTCCCTTCTCATTGGGTGGGCAAAGTATTTGAGCTTCAGTTTCATTATCTGGCCTTCCAGGGAACAGTCAGGGTTGATTTCCTCTCGGATTGACTGATTTGATCTTCTTGCAGTCCAAGGGACTCTCAAGAGTCTTCTCCAGCACCCTAGTTCAAAAGAATCTATTCTTCGGCACTCGGCCTTCCTTATAGTCCAACTCTCGCAGCTATACATGACTACTGGGAATACCATTGCTTTGACCATGCGGACTTTTGTTGGCAGGGAGATGTCTCTACTTTTTATCATGCTGTTTAGGTTCGCCATCACTTTCCTCCCAAGGAGCAGGCATCTTTTAATTTCATGGCTGCTTTCGCAGTCTGCGGTGATCTGGGATCCAAACATCAAATGGATATATGTATCCATTTTTAAAAATTGCACATGCACTCTCATAAGTCAGCTAGCAAAAAAAAAAAAACATTTTTGTACTCACATGCTCCTGTTATGAATTACACTATAGCAACTGATTAAATCATTTTAAATGGATCCACATCCCTCCTTACAGGTCCTATGCAAAAATCTTGTTAGAGTTCATCTGTATATGCAATACGGTCAGTTTCTGCCGTTGTTAAAGAAATCTCTGCTTCTCTGAAGCCACTTGTATCTTTGTGGCACATTATGAATATGTTTAATCAGAAAAAACATCAAATGAATATACGTATCCATTTTAAAAAACTGCACATGCACTCTCAGCTAGCAAAAAAACCCCACACATTTTGGTACTCACATGCTCCTGTTATGAATTACACCCACCAATCCAATTAATAGCAAAAGTGGTGAAATATGAATGGGGAGCAAATTAAAGATGTACAATTGTAGGGGAGGGTTGCTGGTTGGAAAGCTCCTATCTAGACAAGGTAACCACTTTTAACTACGTCCATTATCTGCTTTTGATCTACATCTTTATCTATTCTTACAGCTAATGAGGAACAAATTACTTATTACTCAAGACTGACACTAACTACCCACTCTTGCACAAAAAGAGAATATTACAATTTACATTTAAATGAGATTTGAAATGTTAATGAACAGAGTCGGTATTCTAATTATCTCTACAAATACATTAAGGTGAACTTTTCTCGATGAATTACTTTTGGAATCATGTGCTAGCATGGCTGCACCAGTGTGTTTGCTCTAGCTAGACGCCCCCCTCCCCATCAGCATTTAGCAGGGCAAAGTGTCTGTATTGCACTTGCATTGCTTGGCTAGCTCCAAGCAAAGGTTCATCTAGACCCATATATCCTGTTTCAAACAGATGGCTTCATCTTGACTCTTCCTCCTAAATCTGTTTTTTTTTCCCCTTAGGGGGTGTAAGATTCACCCTCCCAACACTGAATTATTTTACATCAAACTTGACCCATAAGGCAAAGAAAGTTCTGAGAACATGCAAAGTGTTGTTGTTGTTGTTTTTAAATAACTACAGCTGCTCATTTCCCTTCGGTGCAAAACTTCCTTCCATAGTTTGGAAGACTTCCAGTTCCAGTAAGTCAATCTATGTTATAACCCTGCAGAAAGCAGCTAAATTGAAAATTGTTGCCTGTGATTGGGCTTTGCAGCAATTCAGATTTTTAATCAATTTAACTAATTACTCTAAAGTGCAATATGCATTTATTTTTATCTTACCATTTAGCAGGATGATGATCAGATTCCTTGTTTTAATTGCAAACTGTTAATTCGTTGCAACAATTTTAAGCCCAGCAAGAATATTTTTTTTCAAGCCCGAAATATTGAAATGAGTCACAGGTATTGAATTATGCATGCATATAAGATCCCATCTAAGGCTTCCTTTTTATTCATTATCCCCCGCTTCTGTCTTTGACTTCATCTTTTTTAATAATATGTTAGATAAAGTGAGATTTGGCAAGGGAAGTTTTCAAGATCTCTTTCTGGAAGGTTAAAAGAGTTCAGTTGTCTCCAGGAAGCCTGTGTTGATGCCAGTTCCAGATGTGGCACCTGGAGAAAGCTTTATGCGATGTGAATAAAATGCTTCACAATGGAAACAAAAGTAATTGAAGGTTAGCTACTTATGGCAGTATAATTTGACTCAAAGGCATGGCAACCGAGGCCAGACAGATGGGACTGAATGGTGGATGAAAAATGTAAAGGCTGCCTGAGTGTTTGCAAACAAAAAAACAAGTCAAAAATTAGTTGTTAAGACACTATTTTTAATAATTGTGAAATAACAAAAAATTTAACTATTATAATTTGTATCACAGCATACCAAATCAGGAGCACAAAATTAGGGGGAAAGAGACTGTTACATAACCACTATTATATCCCAAATAACTAGATTTCTGGTGGTAAACTATGATTAAATGTCCCGTTTCAATAGACTGCCGATTTACACCTATTCTAAAAATAGTTTCTTAACTAAAGTATCATGATAATTAATTCTAAATCTTATGAGGAATCCAGAGTTGAGTGACAGGAGCCCTTGCTTTGCTTACATAAGAAGCTCAGCAGTTTCAGTTAAAGGTTCTTTGGGCCAGATTAGACACGATGCAAATGATTCATCAGAAGAGTGGAAATACAGGACCCACCCATGAATTTCTATCTTTTGGCTATGCAGGGTGAAAAGGAAAGCCGTTGGGTTGAAGCCATACTACATCTTCCAATGAAAGAGTGAAATGTCCCTGCATCCTCCCTGCCATTCTAACTCACGGTTTTCCACAAAATTCTATCCCTAGAGTATAAGGGATTTTGATATGAGGGGGATCTGAAGCAGGAAGGGAGAATCCATGAAAATCACCCGTTTAGTTTGGATCCAACCCCTTCATTTGTGTAAAATGGTTTTAAAATTGAATTAGAAATTAGGGTTGCCAGCAAACCTTTGGCTGACGACTGGTAGGGGGGTTACTGGGGTACTGTAGGGCCCCATGGGGTAGACAGAGAGACAGAAGTGGTATCATGTGATATCACAACATCATTTCCAGCTGAAATCTGATGACGTTCTAGGAATCCCCTCCTAGAGTGTTGCCATATTGTGGTCTCAAAACTTTCCAGTTTTCAGCTGGGAATGACTTCACAGCTCAAGCCTTTCCTTCTGGCACTGAATTTACACAACAAGAAGGCAAGTGGCAACCTGTCATGGACCAGCCAGCTGCTTCCTCTGAGGGTGAGGAAATGGAAGAATCAGGTCCTGCACTAGTGGAATGCCCACCTGAGCAGCTGAGTCTAGAAGCAGATCCAGTGGAAGAAGTGTCAGGAAGTGAGATTTGCTCATTCTGGCAGGAGATTAAAGAAATGGGACATAGGTCAGAGCATCAGTCACCACCAGCTTCTCCTGAGCCAACACAGTGCAGAAGATGGAGAGAGCACTTGACACCCCAAGAGAGATGAAGAAACACCTGTTTAAATGCACAACAGCAATCAGTGCTGGTTCCGGGAACAGAGTCTTTACAGGAACAGGATTGACAAGCTGGTAAGTAGCAGGACCTGAGCTTCAGGAGATGAGTCAGCTAATGAGGCAGATAAAAGAGAAATACTGAACAAGGCTTGATGTGAAAGCATCCTTGCTCGCCACCCCCTCTGTGAGCTGACCCACTCAGCACACAGGTTACTACCTTGCCTTGCACCCTGTCCTGCTAACCTGTGCTTGCTTTTCCAGCAAAAAACCCAGACCCCATCTCCTGCTTTGGCTTCCAAGCTTTGGACTCTGGACTCCAGACCTTCCTGTTCCCCCAGCCTGTCAAGTGGAACTTTTGCTCCCTGACTCTGTGCTGGTTTGTCGACCTTGCTCTTATCTCTTGCCTTGATTGATTGTGATTGCATTCTAGCCTCCTGGAGACCCCAAGCAGAATAAAAGTGCCAGGCTCTGACCTGAATGTGACATTTGCAGTGATTGATTGTAATTGTATTTGTGCATTCCGGAACCCCCATGTGGAGTAACAGCGCCAGGCTCTGCCCTGAATGCAACACAACCTTGACTAGATAGATTCATAGAGGGGAATGAGACTGAGAGGGGAAAAGATCTTGGGGTTGTAGTGGATAGCTCAATGAAAGTGCCAACCCAGTATGCTGCAGCAGTAAGAAAAAGGCAAACTCTGTGTTAGGGATTATTAGGAAAAGGATTGAGAATAAAACAGTTAATATTGTAGTGCCCCTGTATAGATCTATGCTGCAGCCTCATTTGGAATACTGTGTACAGTTCTGGTTAGTGAATCTCAAAAAAGACATGTTCTCACATGTACACAGGGTCAAGCTTGGTTTTTCTTAGGGGTGTAGCTGGACTCCAGTTTCATTCTCAAGTCTCTTTGTAAACTCTAGCATTTATGTGCTAATGTGCTGCCAGCTATTCATCCTACTAGCCACCTGTTCCAATTTCCGCTCTGCAGATGCATCTAGGCTCTGAGTCGCCTCAGGTATGTGTGAATTTCCTGCGTTGTGCAGGGGATTGGACTAGATGATCCTGGAGGCCTCTTCCAACTCTCTAATTTACCTCCATCTTCTTTTCCCCTGTAACTAGTTTTTGAGATTTTATTCAGTTTTGTCTGAAGAAGTGTGTTTTGCCACGAAAGCTTACACCTTGAATAGAACTTTCTCGGCCTCAAATTGCCACTTGACTCAAACTTTGTTCTTTTGTATTATGTGAATGTAATTGACTTGGGTTATTAGCATAGAGATTGAGACATATTACAAAGGTAAGCAGCAAATTAGTACATTTGCTTCCCCCTTAAGGAAAATCACAATCATTAATTATCAGGGTAACTATGTTGCTGAATGTGTTTTAAAACACCGAATCAAAGAATTATAGGATTTGAAGGTGTTTTTTAAAGAAAATTAATCCTTCTCCAAACTCTAAAGCAGAATAAACCAAGATATTCCTGATTGGTGATCATGCATAAGGAAAGAGGGTTCGTTCTGATCAACCAAACAGGAAGGGGACAAGCATTTCCTAACATGAGTAAATCTACATGACGAGTACGATCTGGTCAAAGTTAATGCTTTAAATCCTATGTGTTTTTGGGGGGGCAGGGTTAGCCAGCCTACTGCTTCACTAGACAATGGAACCAAAATACTCCTGATTGGTGATCCTGCATAAGGAAAGAGGGTTCATTCTGATCAACCAAACAGGAAGGGGGCAAACATTTCCTAACATGAGTAAATCTACATGTCGAGTATGATCTGGTGAAAGTTAATGCTTTAAATCCTATGTGTTTGGGGGGGCAGGGTTAGCCAGCCTACTGCTTCACTAGACAATGGCTTCTACATGTTGGAAGCCCCTCTCTACAGATATAATGCCTGTAATGACTTATAATCATCTTCTATCATGCTCTGACCTGAATAGCCCAGGCTAGCCTGATCTCACCAATTCTCGGAAGCTAAGCATGGTCAACTCTGGCTAATATTTGGATGGGAGACGTCCAAGGAATACCAGGTAATGATGCGGATACAGTCAGTGGGAAACCACCTCTGAACATCTATTGCCTTAAAAACCCTATGGGGTCACCATAAGTCAGTGTGACTTGACCAAAAGAAAAAAAGAAAAGAAAAGAATTAGCCAGACTGCATTCTTAACATCCATGTCTGTATTACATCTGTGTGACAGTCAGGACTACAATTGGAGTTACCAGGTCTTCCGTTATAACAGGAAACCGCCTACTGACACACACACCCTTGTTGCCTGGTGCCTGGTGCCTTTTAAAAAATAGTGGTGTCATGTGCACTGTAATATCATTTCCGGGGAAAACCTGGAAGTGATGTCACATTCCTCTAGGAATTGCCAGAAAGTCCCCAGGAATCCTAGAGCACCGTGTTTTGTTTTTCCCCCCGAAAGTGATGCTGTGGTGCATGAGACAACACTGCCCGCCATGTCCTCACTCCCCTACTCTAGCTACAGGGTAGGATGCATCTGGACCTTCTGGGAATTCAGTTGGAAACTCAGCCCC
>NW_015165967.1:0-7466 GCF_001447785.1 Gekko japonicus
GGCTGGGGGTGGATTGAAACCCCCAGAAGAGGAGGAACCCCTACCTGGACCTGGGAGCTGGCAACCCTACCATAGAGGGGAATTTCCTGTGTTGAGCAAGGGTTGGACTTAAGGTTGCCAAGTCCATCTTTGTCCCCAGTGGGGGACTTTGGGGGTGGGGGCGTTCCCGGAGTGGGCAGGGCATTCCCAACACGATGACATCACATTAGGGATGTCCCTGCTCCAAGCCCCACCCCCAAGAACTATCACGGGAGGCCACCCCTCTCCTAACCTCCTGCAAGATTTAAAGGGCTGCCGATCAGGTGGAGGGGCCTTTAAATATTGCAAGAGGGAAGAGGGGCAGCCGCCGCTGTGCACCTGAACTCCAAGCACCAATGCCGCTTGGAATTCAGGCCCATGGGGCCTGGTTGCCACTGGCCAGACACTTAAAGGGACCCTTTTAAGTGCTTCCAGCCAGTGGGCCCCGCTTGCTCAATCTCCAAGCAGCATTACCGCTTGGAGATCGGACACACAGGGCCTGGTCCCTGCCAGGCTGCACTTAAAGAGGTCCCTTTAAGTGCTTGCAGCTGGTGGGTCCCACTCGCCCAATCTCCAAGCAGCATTGCCACTTGGAGATCGGGCATGCGGGGCCCGGTCCCTATCGGCTGCAAGCACTTAAAGGGACCTCTTTAAGTGCTTGCAGCTGGTGGGTCCCACTCGCCCAATCTCCAAGCAGCATTACCGCTTGGAGATCGGACACGTGGGGCCTGGTCCCTGCCAGTTGCAAGCACTTAAAGGGGTCCCTTAAAGTGCTTGCGGCTGGCAGCCCCACGTGCCTGATCTCCAAGCCTCCGAGCAGTTGCCCCTCTTCCTCCCCTCATTCAAGAGAGAAAGAAGAGGGGTGGGTGTGGGTGTTCGGGCTTGGGGGGGGTTGACCCCCCCAAAAAGGGGGTAAACCCCCCAGACCGGGGGGGGGTCGGGTCTGGCAACCCTAGTTGGACTAGAGGACCCTCGAGCTCCCTTCCAGCTCCTTGTTTCTGTTCCACTTGGGAAGGCTGTGGGTCGTAATGCGGCTCCTCCTTCCACTGCCAGCTGGCTGGGTTTACATACATTTATTTATTTATTTAATTCAATTTGTATCCCGCCCTCCCCGCTGGTGGTGCCGGGATCCACGGGGGCTGCCAAATGCTGCCAGCAGAGACCCAGACGGTCCCCTCTCTGCTAGTCTTGACAGCTCTCCGTGTTCCACCCTCCAGCTGCTCAACCATTTTTGAAGGAGCCTCACCCTGCCTGCTGTTGCTGTAGTCTTAGCAGGCTGCCACTCTGGGTGAATTGTCAAGCGGCTCAAGAACTGGATGAAAAGCCGCTAGACGGGGATTCCCTCCTGGCCCGTCACTTGTATTCCTCTTGGCTCCCCGGTCACCAAAAGCAGGGAAAAGGTAAGAGCTGCAAAAGAACCACATGACAGAGGAGCTGCAAAGACCCAAGTCAATCTGCTGGCTGATGGGAATGGTGGATGATCAAGCCTACAAACCATCCAGGCTGGGCTGGGCCGGGCCGACTGGTCAGGGCCAGAGATGCTGTGACTGTTTTCAATTCCGCTCCACTTCAGAGCCTCTTTGGGAATGGGGACTGGCTCCTTTCCAGGGAGACTGACTGCTTCTCAGAAAGGATGAAAACACAGAGACTGCCCTGAGTTAAGTTGCTACACCAATGGCCGTATACCCTGGCCGGACTGGCACAAATGTTTAATTCAGAACCAAACTATACGTTACTTTCCCACTCCCGCTTGTTTATGCGTGTTTTTACGTGTTCCCTGTGGCCAGACAGCAGCTGTGGGGAACGGCTTCTAAAAGCAAACACACAAAAAGGGAGGGTCCAAATCAATGCTCCCTCTAAGCTGTGGAGTCTTGTGAGCAAAAATTCTACTTTGTGAGCTACTGGCATTAAATTTGTGAGCAAGCAATTTGGCTACTTCGACAACATAATTTGGCTGCTGCATAAATTAGTTTGCTCTGGAACAATACTTCCTGTGCTAAGACAAAAAAGTGTGAGCCGGAGGCGAAAAAACTAAGCTAGCTCACACTAACCCAGCTTAGAGGGAACACTGGTCCAAATGGGTTCGGAGTGGCCCTGCAAGGGGAGGCGGGGCTCTGGTTTCCCCCACAAGCGGTTTTCTTTAGCAAAAGCCATACTGGGGAGGAGTGATTTTTGCTGTGCCATGAGTCTCTGTGCACACAGAGCAGGAAAACTAGTGAAATAACCACACCCCGCAGGGTGGGGGCAGAGGCAGGAGTTGTTCCTCCCCCCACGGCACCATTCTGAGCCCCTTTGGACTCTCTCGTTTAGAAGCCGTTCCGTGCAGCTGCTGTGCATATATAGGAACAAAGTAATACTGTCAGGTATTTAAGAGGAAAGAAAAACTCTACGCCAGAAATGTTTGTACAACAGCAGTATCCTTTTATTAATCACGGGAATCAAAAATGCACGGATTAAATAATGCTCAGCAAAAGATATGACTATGTGCTCACTTGAGGATATGGACTTTATTAGAGTTCCCTTTTCTTCTTTACTATAATATGAAGACTTTATTTCTTATGTCATTGTAGAGTTGTATATTTATATATGTTTGCAATGAAGAAATTTTTAAAACGTTCTTCAACTGTTTGAAATGGTATATTTATAAAATGTTCTCTTGTTTTTGATCAGATAAAATATTTTGTATTAAACATGTTGTGATTTGCCTTGCTCAGAGACTCTGAGGCCTGGAACCTCTAACTACAAGGAAACACACACCATAGTACTTCACTGCAGAAGACCAAAAGGCTTGGGGGGGGGCCAATATCCAGGAAGTCACTTCTCTGGGTCAGACTCCTCCCTCTTATCCTGAAAACCTCAGTGGTCTTGGGAATGGGAGCACAGCAGCAGTGGATTACCTGTGGGTAATGGGTACTTGGTAAGCCTATTAAATGAAATATAGTGCCCAGTTATATGTCTTATTGTATGCTCACAAATGCATTTTCAAGTGTTCCACAGGGATGCCTGCAAAAATACTAATGGTCCTGGGTCAGGCGTAGGCAGGGGTCATTTGGAAACAAGGTAAACAGAATAAGAAGCAAAAGGTGGGTGTGGCTGGATGACCACACTTTTGGTAACATGGGGGTGTGACCTAATGTGCTAATGAGCTGTGATGTCAGGGGTGTGGCCTAATATACTAATGAGTTTCTGCTGTTGTGTGTGGCCTATTATGCTAATGAGTTCCTGCTGGGCTTTTTCTACAAAAAGAGCCCTGGTGCCACGACCAAGAAGGCCCTTTCTCCGGTCATCACCCGTCTAGCCTCAGCTCTTGCGCGAGAGCTGTCCTACCATTGCATTTTGGCAGCAAAGCATCTCCCTCTGCATCCATTCCTTTGTCCTGTTTTCTTGACGTTTTCACTGAAAAGCTTGCTGGAGGGATCGACTCAGCATGCCTGGAGACGGGGGGAGGGGGGGGGGGGCGGGTCACTCTAAGGTCTAAGTGGTACAGGCATTATCTCCTTGAACGGGAGGCCTCTCTTTGCCTTGACTTGGGAGCTGCCCTCTGACCCCTCCTCTCTCTCTCTCCCTTTCTCCTCTCCCTCTCTGCACATGGCCTTCCCTGGAGACCCAGGTCTCTGCAGGTCTCTCCTGTAGATCACAACAAATGAAGGGGGTTGCAGTATGACATAAACAAACACAATAGAACTACTGCAAATAGTGCAAACCATGCAAATTCTAATTTGTATCAATGCAACAATACGGAATCTAATCCATTGTACACTTATGTTTTACAGAAAATAAGGACGTCACAAGATGAAAATGAAGACGTCAGCAGATTAAATTGGACTCTCATTTGTTCTATAATAAAACATAATTTGATCACCTTATTCTGTTTCCATCTTTTTGCTTCCATATTTTACAACATTTTACAAAACAGGTAAATGCAATAAAAATTCTTACCCTAAGGTAAATGAGAGTCCAATTTGGAAGATTCATGATCATGTGGATGCACAGCTGTATGTATGTATTGATAGCTATATGCTGGATTTAATTATTGCTGGGTTATATTCCTGTAATAAGTAATGAATAATGTTTCTTGTTAGGAGGTCTTATGTATGAAAAAGACACCTCGAAACAAATGTTAACTCCGGGGGAGTTCGTCCAGTTTCATCTGCTGACGTCTTCATTTTCATCTTGTGACGTCCTTATTTTCTGTAAAACATAAGTGTACAATGGATTAGATTCAGTATTGTTGTATTAATACAAATTAGAATTTGCATGGTTTGCACTATTCAGTAGGTCTCTCCTGTAGAGGCAATGCCCTCCTACTCCCACACACGTGATGCCGGATAAACTGGCCATTTGTGACGGGGAAAGTACTCTCGATTAGGCTTCTCTTCCTCTTATTTTGACTGCAGCCTGAATGTGGACTGGTTCTACCCGAATGTTTAAGTTTACCTTTTTTGCCGAAGATTTCTTGGGAGATTTATTTACTGAGCTCAGTATCACACTTCTATTACTGGGCAAAACTCTGCTATATTAACCGAATATCCCAATAAAGCCCTCAAGGATCAATTTCTAGTTCCAAATTTATGCCTGCAAATGAAGCCAACGCCAGGGTTGGCTACCACCCATTTGCACCAGCCTTTTTTTCTGGGTGAGTCAAATGCAATTGAGTGTTAATACCAAGCTCTCATCTCAATAGGTCTCACATTTTAAAGGATTTAATATCAGCAGTACCACAACAAAAGGAATCTAAGCACTGAGGCACCTGAATACCAACAAGAGCTTAATCTCCTCCGTAAGTGAAATACTGTCGAAGAGACACCAGCCCAGAAGTACTGCAGATGCCTCAGCCGCAAATATAATGTTCCGCAGCTGCTATAAAAATCATATTAGATTTTGGATGACTTTTCAAGGGAACTTGATCAAGGGAGAGAAGACAAAGGACAGCCATATATCAACACGTAAAATCCCGTTTTGAGATCAGGCTGTATCTGTGGAGGTCGCAGTTGTTTTGGTCCTGATTGAATTATTGAACTCCTGGTGTCTGTTCTACCCAATTACCCCCAATAATTCTGTAAATCATCCTGTTGCATTACTGGACCCGGGCACTCGTTCGGCGGCATCCTTTCTTACAGCATTACTCAGCAGCCAGAGATGGGCTCCCTGCAGACTCGCTAACAGACATTTGCCGTCTCCCATCACAAGGGATGATGACCCCTCGAAGCCTAGGGCTGCCAACCCCCAGGGGGTGGCTGGAGACCTCCTGGGATTACAACTGATCCCTAGGCGAGAGGCAACGGGTCACCTGGAGAAAAGTGGCTGCTTTGGAAGGTGGACTGTGTGGTAGTATACCCCACTGAAGTCCCTCCCCTCCCAAACCCTGCCCTTCTAAGGCTCCGCCCCCCAAATCTCCAAGTCTTTCCCAGCCAGAAGCTGGTAACCCACTGAAGCCTGCACCCCTCACCCCCTACATGGGACCCTCTCTGCCACCACCAAGAAGAGGAGGAGGAGGAGGAGGAGGAGATTGGATTTATACCCTGCTCTTCACTACCCGAAGGAGTCTCAGAGCGGCTTACAATCTCCTTTCCCTTCCCCTCCCCACAACAGACACCCTGGGAGGCAGGTGGGGCTGAGAGAGCTCTGAGAAAGAACTGCTTGCTATGGCATTATACCCATAGGGTTGCCAACTCCAGTTCAGGAAATTCCTGGATATTTTTTTGGGGGGGAGCCTAGGGAGGGTGGGGTTTGGGGAAGGGAGGGACCTCAGCGGAGTGTAATGCTGTAGCGTTCAGCCTCCGACGCAGCCATTTTCTCCAGGGGAACTGATCTCTGTAGTCTGGAGATCAACTGTAATTCTGGGAGATCTCCAGGCCCCACCTGGAGGCTGGCAACCCCACCCACTGAGGCCCCTCCCTTCTCCAAACCCTGCCCTCACCTGTAATTCTGGGAGGTCCCGAGGACCCACCTGGAGATTGGCAACCCTAAGCTGTGAATCTGTAGCCTGTAGCCCTGGGGGGCCCCTTGGTGCAACACTCCCTCCCATATCTGCCCTGCCCCCTCATCTCCCGGTCCCTCCTCCTCTCCTGGTCGTCCCCCCAGGACTCTCAGGCTGGGCTTCAGAGCCCCTGCTTTCCATTCGGCTTTGTGAACTACCCCCACCCCCACCCCAGGCTCACCTGATCCTGTTTGCAGTCTGGTAGACAAAGCCTCATTACCTGGAGCATCATTAGCTTCCTGCACTCTGAGTTAAACATGACATGTTACCCATATTAAAGTCAAGCAGATGTCGAGCTCCTTAGTCAGGTCATGCCACACAGGGCTTCAGAAGAAGATAACTGTTTATTAGTGGTTCCAGGACTAAAGAACATGTGTACAGATTGTGTCAGGAATGGCCATCAGTAATGGGGCCTCTGACTTATAGTGAAATCAAACATTCCCCCTGTAAGCACAAGCCAATGGTTATAATTTGCGCGAGCGGCAAAGCAAGCGGGCATAGCAACCAAGCCGTTAACTTTCCCAGCCGTATAGACTGCAGCTGGAACTACAAGGTCAATCTTAAGATAACACACAGTACCTGAGTAGGGAAGAGCTGGGAAGGAGAGTACCCCTCCACATTCCAGATCTATGACAGGGCCACCTGACATCAACCTTGTTGCTATTTGTAGACCACTGGAGACCAGCTGTTCCGTGGCTCAAGGAGCCCGGGGAGGACGGGGTTTGGGAAGGGGAGGGACCCCACTAGAATGTAATGCCATAGAGTCCACCCTCCAAAGCAACCATTTTCTCCAGGGAATGGGTAGGGTTGCCAGCCTCCAGGTGGTGGCTGGAGATCTCCTAGGATTACAACGGACCTCCAGGCGACAGAGATCAGTTCACCTGGAGAAAACGGATTTTTGAAAGGTGGCCTGTATGGCATTACACCTTGCTGAAGTCCCTCCCTTTCCCAAGACCCACCTCTCTAGGCTCCACCCCCCAAATCTCCAGGTATTTCCCAACCCGGAGCTGGCAACCCTAGGAACTGACCTAATTTCCCTGGAGATTGCCTGTAATGCCAAGAGATCTCCAGGTCCTGTCTGGAGACTGGCAGTCCTGATGATGAACGGTACGGAGTCTGACTCCTGGCTGCAAGTCTTCCCCTGGCTTCTGAAAAGTGGTATAAATAGCCTTCCTCTAACTAGCATTGCCAACTCTGGGTTTGTAAATCCCTGGAGATTTGGGGGAGTGCCTGGGAATGGGACGCAACTCAGCAGGGCTGTGATGCCATAAAGTCCACCCCTTGAAGCTGCCATTTGCTTCAGGGGAACTGATTTATGTAGCCTGAAAATCAGTTGTAATTCTAGAGGCATTCCAGGGCCCACAGCAGGCAGGCTCCTTGGGCTACAAGGAGGCCGCAGACTTTGCCCGATGCAATGGGAAGAAGAAGAAGAAGAAGAAGAAGAAGAAGAAGAAGAAGAAGAAGAAGA
>NW_015165967.1:7688-11441 GCF_001447785.1 Gekko japonicus
TTTCAAAGACAGCTGTGCCCGAGCTTGTGACTGACCCAAGGTCACATCAGCAGGTGCAAGTGGAGGAGTGGGGAATCAAACCCGGTTCTCCCAGATTAGAGTCCGCGCACTTCACCACTACACCAAACTGGCTTGACACACCCTTGACCTTCGCAAGCTGACTGGTTCAGTTTGAAAATCCACATCTTGATTTTGGTGCTCTTGTGTGAATCAAGCCAAAGTCTTCATACTTGTGCTGTTTGTGTTTCCTTGCCCTGAATTGTCCCTGCAAAATGCACACATTTTAATTAATTAATTTATTTATTTAGGTATTTTTACCCCGCCCTCCCCGCAAGCGGGCTCAGTAAAGCAGCATTTAATTTATTACACGCTATCAGTACCTCAGTAAAGCAGCATTTAATTTATTACACGCTATCAATGAAAAGCATTGTACATATAAACGGCGGTGTAAACTGTAGAAACAATTCCAACCATGAAAATGGGTCGATGGAAACCATTCATGAGGAACAGGCAAGCAAAAACCGTCTCCACCTCTGGGACAGTTCAGTTCTGTTATGATGCCATCTTCCAGTAAAGGCATCAGGGTTATGGAGCACATGAGTTGATTAAAATTTAACGCAGACATCAGAATCCAGAAGTAACTGCTCCCTGGGATAAATGCAGCACATGGGCTTTCAGTTGGCTCTCTCTGGTGTAAAAGCATTAATTTATTAGAACCATAATCAAGAACAGGCAGTTGTGCCAATTACTGTCTCCTAAAAGATGCTGGGCTCCGGTCCCTTCCGAGGCAGCATCCATTTGGCAACAATTCTCAGCGTTGCTTTCATTACGGGAGCAAACGCAGAGGCATTCACAGAATCGAATGGATCATTCACACCGTTCGTTGAGCAGTGAATTCCTACCCAGCTCCAGCTTACTTGGAGCTTCTCTCTCTTCTCCTTCCCAGGCAAACTGCCCGCACCTTTCCCCTTATGTCTCTGCAACAAAAAGGGCTAGTTGTGTACGTGTGCCACATTGTATGTGTAAAGTGCTATCTAGTCATGGCTGACTTATGGTGACTCCAGCAGGGGGCTTTCAAGGCAAGCGAGCCTCAAAGGTGCTTGCCATGGCCTTCCTCTGCAGAGTCTTCCTTGGAGGCTTCCTTTCCAAGCACTGACTCTGCTTAGCCTCCAAGATCTGACAAGTCGGGGCTAGGCCAGGCTGCCTTCCCTTCAAAGGGCTAGTTACTCTTTTGAAAATAAAAGCAGGAACCAGAGAGGGCAGGACCTTCAGACATGCACAGTTTCTAGGATTGTTCCTAACACCAGCCTTCGGCTCTGCATGAAGCCTGCTAAAAATCATTGGGACCACACGGGCATCTTTGAAGAGATCACCACCAGCGCCATTCATTAGAGGCTGCTGAACATCGGTTGGATAATACTCATACCTGTGTGCAACAGCAACAGCACACATTCTCCTGTCTGTGGATTGGTGTGGTGTGGGAGTTTTCAACAACATACAAAGCAATTGGATTCTCAGTTTAAATATCTAAAGGTGCTAGTCCTGATGGTTAAAGGAGGAAAAACCAGTAGTTCAATGCATGAAGGAAGCCTGTGTGTGTGTGTGTGTATATATGTGTGTGTGTGTGTGTGTGTGTATTTCCTTTTGTTATTCACAATTTTTGAACTTGTTTTTAAGATATCTGGAGCCTGACATGATTTTTGAACATTTGGGCCTGGCAGCAAGCCCTAAACGCTTATGCCAGTTATATAATCCAGCGAGGCATTAGTCACACTTAAATTGTCTTGTTTGGCAAACAAGAATACTAATGACTCTCCCTCTGTCATTCTGCTGTTAGGCTCAAGTTTGGTCCTGTGTTTCTCATACAAGAAGCCCTGCGGTTCATCTGTTTCTCGTTGCTCCCTTGGGGTGAGACCTCAGGGACCCGTATTCCCCAAAGGGGTGCCCTGGGCTTTGTGTTGCTGCTGCAGGAAGGTTATCTTGGATGGCAGTAGAACTGTTGCCCTTCATAACCTAGGCTCGTCCGTATGCATCACGGCACCCATGGCACGGCTTGCTCTGTTTTTCCAACGCTTGCGAAGGGTGGTGTGGCAGGATTCAGTCTCAGAGCCAGCAACCTGGGGGATATCGGGCAGGAATTCAGCCTGCACCCCCATGGAGCTCTGGCCAAATAAAGGTATTGCAGCTATTCTGCCAAAGAACTATTAGGCCACCACTGGTTACGTGGTGCTCCTTCAGGTTATCCTGGGCCATCCAGGTCAGGCCCATTGTTCCTTACAGTCTGAAATGAACAATGGAAAAAACAGTCCAAAACAGTATGGGGGAAACAAGGGGTGGGAAGGATGAATGAAGGCAAAAGAGGTTACATGTCTGGACAAGTGCTTGAACATGCAAACCAAGGGTCATTTCCTGCAAGAGCGCACAGGAGCGGAGCTCTGGCAGTCAAGAGCCCAGAGGGCAGGCACATGCAACAAGCCCCACCCCCTGCTCCCAGCAGCCCTCAGTCAGAGCAACACGGAGCCAGGTAAACTGCAGAGCTCCCCCCCAGTCCAAAACAGTCCAGTGGCACCTTTAAGACCAAGTGTTATTCAGGTACAAGCTCTCCCTCCTCTGCGAGGGCAGATCTGCATGTCCCCCCCCCCCAATAGCTAGCAATCCAAAACAGTCCAGTGGAGCCTGAGCGGTGGGTGTTGCCTCCTGACACACTTCCAGTGATGTGGGTGTGGCATATGCAAATGAGTTATGCTAATGAGCTCTTGCACCTCTTTTTTCTACAAAATGACCCCTGATGCAAACCGTTTTCAAGTGAAATTTTTCAGGTGATAAGATTCAAAAGATATTTCATTGCAGCATTGTGAAGCCAGGCCAGGGTTGCCATTTGCCCAGTGGGGGTGGGGGATCCCCCGATTTTGTGGGCTCCTTCCTGCACCCAGCCAGCTGGCTGGCAGGAGGGAATCCCCCCCAAACACCGACATCATACGCAACCTGCCTGCACCACCCGGTAGTGACGTTGGCACATTGGTGACATCGGCGGGTAAAACTCTGGCTTTGGGGGCCAAACTCTATGGTTTAATGTCAACCTTACCATAGAGTTTTGCCCACCAGCCAAAGCGTTGCCTCCATCGTTGCCGACGTGCTGCTGTCACTTCTGGGCGATGCAGGCATGTCGCATGCGACTTCACTGTTTCAGGGTGGGTGGGGGCGACATCACTTCCTACTCCCGTAACGTCCCCCTCATCCCCCACCGGCAGGGGATAGGGACCCAGCAACCCTCCGCCAGGCTTCTCGCACACCCCTGCCTTGCTAGCTATGGAAGACTGGAAGCAAACCCCGGAGGAGAAGCCAGTGACAGAATTCTCATTTCCCAATCACGCTTTACTGACAGTGTTTCGTACCGTGTACACGCACAATTTACCTTTTTCTCAAAGCTGCCATCACATCGCTTGTAAATAAACAACAGAAACACTCCAAGGCACCCGACATTCTTGAGTTGCTGCGGTAGAATCTGTAGTGTATTCAAAGCTGCCTTGAATGCATGACATGTTGGGAAACATCTAACTGAACTGTAATGTTAAGCTTCGTCCTGGGCTAGGATCCAAATCCATCCAATAGTATTGCTAGCCCAGGAAGTAACAAGCCAATCACTTCAAGCAAGATTGGACCTTATCTCTGCAACCTCATAGGCTGATAATTGTACAGTGGGTGTGGCTACATTAGCCGGGAATGTTTAAAAGCAGGACAGCTGCAATGTAA
>NW_015165967.1:11874-34849 GCF_001447785.1 Gekko japonicus
AGGGAGTCGTGGCAAAGAAAACCCGGAACAGACCTGGAACGGCTTGGCTGCGGTATTCCCGTTCACACCGCAGGGAATGAAGCAGGAGGATACCGTGGAGGAAGCGCAAGGGAGTGTTCACACTGTTGGGCCGCCCTGGTGGGCTGTTAGCGGCTGTTTCCACGCTGGGCTGCATGCGCCCATGCACATGGGTGCATGGGCAAATAGGGCAGGATCGCGCAGGGGCTGATGGCGCCTGCCTGCGGAAACACCCAGTGCTATTATCAACGACTGTGGTTGTTGCGCGGCTGTTTCCACGCTGGGCTGCATGCGTATGGGCGCATGGGCAAATAGGGCAGGATCGCACAGGGGCCGATGGCGCCTGCCTGCGGAAACACCTGGTGCTTATTATCAATGACTGTGGGTTGTTACCGCCTTAGCAGTGCTTGCGTTCACACTCAGGGAACCGGAATCAACCCGCTCTACGCACGGTTTGCTACCACTTTCACCTGGTATCTTTTAAACTCGAGAGGGAAGTGGCACAAGTCGGCTTGAGTACGGCTGGGGGACGCCTGAAAGATATGCCTGTGTTAACCCACCCCTTTAATCCGCCACTGAAGCACTCCTGAAACGTTTGGCTGCCGGGCCAAAATGCCAGTCTGAATGCGGCCTTTATTTCTCAATAAACAAATCACTGCCAGAGAGTGTTGTTGAGAGTAACTTTGTCCAGGAGTCTGACACCTTATTGAGCTGGAAACTTGAAACCCTATTGGTTGTTTGTGTCACCTGATCCTTATTGAGCCGGAAACTCGGAAACCTATTGGGGGTTTGTGTCACCTATTCCTTATTGAGCTGGAAACACGGAACCCTATTGGCTGTTTGTGTCAACTGATCATTGAGCTGGAAACTCAGAACCCGATTGGTTGTTTGTGTCACCTGATCCTTATTGAGCTGGAAACTTGAAACCCTATGGTTGTTTGTGTCACCTGATGCTTATTGAGCTGGAAACTCGGAACCCTATTGGTTCTTTGTGTCACCTGATGCTTACTGAGCTGGTAACTCATGCCATCCTCCGGCCATCCATAATGGCGGTGCTGAAATTCCTCCTGTTTTGTTTGTAACATCTCGTAATCAGAACATTTAGGGCATGATGTCCCCAGATTTGGGCATTCTCTGCTCCCCATTCCACTTCATTAGCTGAAGGTTGTATGGCAGGGGAAATGAAGCCCCAGCGACGGCACAAAACATATTTTGGGTTGTTAGAAATTACTGGGGAGTTGAGAATAATGAGACGCGGGGATCCTGTTTTCAGCAGAATATTATTCATTCATTCGTTTATTGATAAAATAATATTTGTATTGTGCTTCATGTGTTTCTTTTAAAGCACCAAGGTCGCTAACAACCTGCAATTAAAACAATAAAAAACGAAACCGACTGAGTGACAATTAACAAATTAAAACCTGTGAAAGCCAGAGCAGTCGAATTCATTTGAAATCGCAACAGATTTTAAAATCCAAGAGAAGGAAACAAGAAGACTGGGGGAAAAACCCACCAGCAAACAGCCTGGTCTTTACTCCTTGTATAATTGCAAACACAGAAGGGGATGAATGGATTTTCCTCCTGAGGAGGGCATTCCCAAAATATGGTGCCAACACGGAAAAGGTCCTGTCTAACCTCCCATATCACTATGCGTCAGATGCACAGGAGGGGCCCCCAAATGTCAAGCAAACTACATCATTCTCCTCTCCTCTGTTTTATCCTCACAACAACCGTGTGAGGTAGGTGAGAATGAAAATGCGTGACTAACCCAGGGCTTTTTTTTGGTAGAAAAAGCCCAGCGGGAACTCATTAGCATAATAGGCCAAACCCAACAGCAGAAACTCATTAGCATATTAGGCCACACCCCTGACATTGCAGCTCATTGGCATATTCGGCCACACACCCCTGCCTTCCCTTGGCTTGCCTGGGCACCCCACGGTTGCAGGGAGCCCGGGCAAACCAGCCCTTGGAGGGAAGGGAAGGCAGTTTAAACAGTCTTCCCTTGGTTTGTCCGGGCACCCCGCAGCTGCGGGGAGCCTAGGCAAGCCAGCCCTTGGAGGAAAGGGAAGGCAGCAAGGGTGTAGACTTTCCAATTTCCCAGGGGGGGGGGCTGGGGCTGGGCCAGAAGCATTGCTAAGTCATTAAAAGAACTGGGACCCTAGAGTGGAATGATGGCCCCTGGGAGTAGCAGAGGTGTTCTGGGACTGGAATGACAATCTCAAACACTCTCGGTTTTGGTAGAATAACACCCCTCCCTCCTCCACCTGGCTGTTGTGCATCCTACATGAAGCAGGGTGATTCAGCAGATGCAAGCCAATGCCAGTGGTCTGCATCCACCAACTCACACAGAAGAACCAGAGCTTGCAGTTTCAGCAGTGGAGCTAGGGGTGCCAGCCTCCAGGTGGGATTTGGGGATCCCCTGGAATTACAGGGAGTCAGTTTGGTGTCGTGGTTAAGTGCGCAGACTCTAATCTGGGAGAAGCGGGTTTGATTCCCCACTCCTCCACTAGCACCTGGCAGGATGACCTTGGGCAAGCCGTAGTTCTGATAAGAGCTGGTCTTGAAAAAGAGCAATTTCTGTCAGAGCTCTCTCAGCCCCACATACCTCACAGGGTGTCTGTGGTGGGGAGGGGAAGGGAAAGGAGTTTGTAAGCCGCTCTGAGACTCCCTTGGGTAGTGAAGGGCAGGGTATAAATCCAATCTCCTCCTCCTCCTCCTCCTCCTCCTCCTCCTCCTTCTAATTTTCAGACTACAAAGATTAGTTTCCCTGAAGAAAATGGATGTTCTAGAGGGTGGACTCTATGGCATTATACCCCACTGAGATCCCGGATCCCAGTCCTCAAGGCAGTTTAAACTCCCTTCCCTTGGCTTGCCTGGGCAAGCCAGCCCTTGCAGGCCAGGGAAGGCACGGGGAGGCATTTAAATGCCTCCCCGATCCTTCCCCACCGGCCCACCCGCCTTGGAGTCGCGGGGGGGGGGCACTCTCCAGGCCTTCCCTCTGTAGCCAGGCACGCAGAGGTTTTGGCTGTAGTGGGCGTGGCCAACTCTGAAGCCAGCCAGAACTCCGTTCCTGTGCGTTCCTGCCCAAAAATAGTCCTGGACTAACCTAAGGTCACCCCAGCAAGTATACCGCACTGTAGCAATGCATACAAATAGACAAAACCAAAAAGAACGGGAATCTTTGCAGTTCACCAGCTTGCACTCACATGAGCAGCCTCACCGGATCGGAGCCCACGCGTTCAACGAAAATTAAAAATGGTTTCCAATTTGGTTTTCACAAAGCCGAGCACAAACAATGCTTAATAATGCATGAAGTGGCTATAAACATATCTACACACAATGATTTTCAATTATTCATTTGAATAATTAGTGATGAAATAAGAATACTGAAGACCTTTGCTTACAAACCTTAATTAATCTTAATGAAAATAGGCTTTTCACCGCACTCGAGATCTAATTGTGGTGTGTTTTTTTTGTTTCTTTTGTCAGAACGTTTCCCAAATACCAGAAAGTAATCTCATCTCCATAGACCCTCTAGGAATTAATTCTCCCTTCTTTGCATTTGGCAAAATAGATTAATTTGACCATATGTGCAATATCACAAGCATTATGTAACGTTGACCTCATTCTTGGCACAGAGTTGTTTTCCCAATAACATGTTATTAATGATTGCAGTATTAGCAACAAATTATCTCTGTATCACCCATTAAGAAAGTCCAGGGAGCCTCAAGACCATCCGTGCCCAATGGATTCGGGCCCATCTGAACCTGTCCGTGGCTTTAGCCTCCTTATGTGAGATCACCCAGGTGTCTAATTCAGAAAGGAGAAGGAAGAAGGGAGTGGGGGCACCGGCACTGGCACAGCAGCTGCTGCTGCAAGGGGCAGGCACCCCAAAAGGGTTGGAAAAGAGAAGAAGAAGAAGAAGAAGAAGAAGAAGAAGAAGAAGAAGAAGAAGAAGAAGAAGAAGAAGAAGAAGAAGAAGAAGAAGAAGAAGAAGAAGAAGAAGAAGAAGAGATTGGATTTATACCCCGCCCTTCACTTGGAGTCTCTGAGCGGCTTACAAACTCCTTTCCCTTCCCCTCCCCACAACAGACACCCTGTGAGGTGGGTGGGGCTGAGAGAGCTCTGACACAAACTGCTCTTTTTCAAGGACAGCTGTGCCAGAGCTTGTGACTGACCCAAGGTCATCCAGCCAGGTGCAAGTGGAGGAGTGGGGAATCAAATCCGGTTCTCCCAGATTAGAGTCCGCACACTTAACCACTACACCAAACTGGCTCTCAGGGTGTTCTCAGGGTGAAAAAAGTTGTCCCCAGAATCAAAACTGCCATTCTACTGCCAGTAGGACTGTGGAAGAAAGAGCTGGCTTCCTGCTATTCTCCGGGCTAATCTTGGATGCAGGGCATACGGGTAAAGTGGGGACAGATTCCTGTATCCGAGACCCGCCCACTACCCATGAAAGTCCAACTTAAGAGTCCCTCCCTGATAAGAGATTCAAAGGGCCCTCCAGCTGGTCAGCAGGCCACCTGCTCCCCGCCAATCAGCTTGAAGCCCTTTAAATCTTTTAGCAGGGAGGGAGAGGGGTGGCAACTGGTGGTCATGGCTTGGAGTTGGGGCTTCCCCCAGCAGCCAGCTGGCCAGGGGTGGATTTGAGCCCCCAGGTGCGGGAGAACTCCCTCCCAGACCTGGGGGCTGGCAGCCCTACTGCCTAGAGGGGGGCAGCAAACCCCTTCCCCAGCCCGCTCCTGCTGCCAATCCTGTGAGCCTGGGCCCCAGGGTAAAAACGCGAAGTGGCTTTACATCAACCGGCGTTACCAAGAATCGCCACCAGCCAGCACCTTGGCAGAGGCAAGACTGCTCCACCTGGCTCCTTTCCCCTCTTTTATTGTATTCTTTATACGATAAAGCTATTTGTTTGTGTTGGCAATCACTCTCTCACTCTCTTCACAATTTTATTGTGGGGTACACCTAACGAGAGCCACCCTGGTATAGGCAGACTGCAAAGTCTTGCGTTATTTCTTTCTGGAACCCCTTTTAAAGCTAATTTCCCCTTCCCTGTCGGTCTGCTTTGGGTAACCAGTCCAACACTGGAAACTCCCGTGTCTCCAAGAGAATTATCTCTGTCATTTGGAGATCAGTTGTAATCCTGGGAAGTGATGCGCAACGTCGACCATGTCGTCCTTGCAGAGGAGGGAGAGCTTGTACCTGAATAAAACTTGGTCTTAAAGGTGTTACTGGACTGTTTTGGACCACGAAGCCGGGGGGAGGCTCTGCAGCTTACCTGGCTGCTTCTTGCTCTGACGGAGGGCTGCTGGGAGCAGGGGGTGGGGCTTGTTGCATGTGCCCGCCCCCTGGGCTCTGCTTCTGTGTGCTCCTGCAGGAAATGACCCCTGCTGGTGCTTGGATGAGAGGCCATGAAGACAGGCTCCGCAGAAGAAGGCAATGACGTGCTATCTCTGCTTCGCGCTTGCCTTGAAATCCCCTTGCTGGGGTTGCTGTAAATTGGTTGCAACTTGGTGCAATAAAGGTTTCATTGCAGTCCTCGTGGCTTGCTTTGTTCTTGGAAAAGCACTTAAGGCTTTTTTTGTGGAGACATTCCGGGCCCCTCCCTGAGATTTCAGCTTTAATTTGGAAAGAAAATAAGCAACTCCCACTTATTTACGGAAACAGAAGGGGAAAAAATGAGCAGGCACGATGCTCCCCAATTAGTCAGTAAGAAGCAGGCTTGCTTCTACTTTTCAAAATTCTCCTAAATGCAGGCAAAGCACTGAGATGATTGATAAGCACTCAGGGCCTTGGCAGCTTAAAAAATAAAAAATAAAAAAGACAATTTAATAGGACTGAGCTAAAACTATTAATCATTTTTGGGGAACATTTTTCACCATGTCGATAAACACCTGCTATTTTTACTGAGTTTTGACACTGCTACCCGAAATGTTCACCTGTGTACATTTACATTGCTCTCTCTCTCTCTCGCTCTCTCTCCACCCTTCATTGACCTTCTGTGATGTAATTATGGAGCCAAATCTGACTATAGTGACATTGTCTCGTTCAGTGGCTGACTGACTGATCCCGAAATCACTGCCCTCACTTCTCAGCTGACTTCACTTGCCTTCAGTGGCATTGTCACCCAGCTGCATCTGATTGGCTACATAGCACTGACATCATTCCAGTTGCTATGTAAATCCTGATTGGCTGGGGTCGCCTATGCAGCAAACCCAAGAAAGGGAAAGATGAAACAGCTGGAGAAAAGCCTCAAAACAGCTGCTGCACAAAGGAACTCTGGCAGCAAACGTGATTTTTACTGTATTTACAACGATTTGTAACCCACCTTTCTGCCCTTACGAGGGCCACCAAGATCGCTAACATTTTAAAACACACATGACAAAATCCCGTTTTAAGGCCATTAAAATCAACCACCCCGTCATCCTGGGAATTTTTGTGGGAAAATGCGATGAAAATATCAACGTGTAATAATTTAAAAGAAAATTGCTATATGATGATGTACAGATGGCATATGACACCAAACAAGATCGCTAATATGAATACTAATATGTCAAACAAATGTTGGAAGTGTAAAAAGGTAGAGGGCTCGTTTTACCATATGTGGTGGACTTGTGAAAAAGCAAAAAGGTACTGGGCTGAGATACATGCAGAAATGGAAAAAATTGTAAAATGTAAATTTAAGAAAGAACCGGAAATACTACTTTTGGGACTTAAAATGGAAGAAGTTAATGTGGCAAAAAGGACACTGATGTGGTACATGATTACAACGGCCAGAATGACGTATGCTCAGTGTTGGAAGCAAGATAAAGTGCCTGAAGTTGGAGATTGGATTAAGAAACTACTTTTTATGGTTGAAATGGACAAATTGACAAGGAAATTAAATGATTTGGGAGCAGAGGACTTTTTTTGCAGACTGGAAAGATCTTAAAGACTATTTGGAAAAGAACTGGGATGTAAGGGACGGTTTATTTAGCTTTGACAATTATTGAAGTTAACAGATATTAAAAATAGATTAAGATGTATTTCTTAAATAGAGAGGGATAAGTTACCTATAGATATGTGTAATGAAAAAGAAAAGGAGGTGATGAAGAAGACCTAAGAATTGAGCAGGAGGTTGGAGCACTGTGGGAAGCCGCGCGGGGGGGGGGAAGGAGGCGGGTATGATGTATTAGTAATAGTATAAAAGTTATTACCTATATTTGACCATGTTTATTATATCCTAATAAAATGTTTTTAAAAAAAAAAAAATCAACCACTCCGACACACATCAGTAAAACAACTAACGGTCAGAGTTAAAATATATACAAAACATAAAGACCGCGATTAAAACATTGGTTAGGAAGAAGGGATCATTGAGGGAATGCCAAATGAAACTAAAGAGTCTTCACCTGCTGGAGGAAAGGCTAAGGGCCTTGGTAATGTTTAGTTTGGAGAAGAGGAGATTGAGGGGGACATGGTTGTTCTCTTTAAATATTTGGAAGGCTGTCATTTGGAGGAGGGCAAGGAGCTGTTCCAGTTAGCAGCAAAGGATAGGACCAAAAGCAATGGGTTTAAATTACATGCAGAAAGGTATCGACTGGATATTAGGAAAATCTTTTTTCACAATCAGAGTGGTTCAAAGGTGGAATCAGCTGCTAGATTGGGTTAGCAACCATCTTGTATAAATGTCAGAATCTGAGTTCAGCTAGCTAATGTAGGGCTTTTAAGGTCAGCACCAGCAGCTTGAATTGTGCCTGGAAACAAATCCGGAGCCAGTGTAGATAGATGGAGACCGGAGTGATATGGTCCGTATAATCCACTCCACTCAACATATCGTTTAATGCAGGTGAACCTTAGGCCATCAAAGGGAACAATTTAGGAAAACTTTCTACCCTATGCTTATGCCTCCATATATGTGAGGCAAGCTGACAATTTAGCCATTTGTATTGCTTTTAAAAAAAAATCAAATTATTTGTGCTTGGTTTTTTTTCTTGCTTTGCACTTTGACATCTGATACTCCTGCTGTTCCTGTGACCCTCGACCACCTGACAACCCCTTTCTTCCACAACTAGGGTGGCCAGCTCTGGCTTAAGGAAGACCTGGAGATTTTTGGGGGGTGGAGCCTGCTAAAGGTGGGGTTTGGGGAGGGGAGGGACCTCAGAATAATATAATGCCACAGAGGCACCCCCTCCAAAGCAGCCATTTTCTCCAGGGGAACTGATCTCTGTAGCCTGGAGATCATTTGTAAAAGTGAGAAATCTCCAGGCCACACCTAGAGGTTGGCAACCCTAGCCACAGCCCCTTCCTATACCATCACAGTCATAGGCTGGAACCACGCGCAGGGTTCAGATACTTCTTCATCCCCACAATTCTGCAGAACTAGTTCTTCATACAGCGCTCCAAAGTAAACTGTGGCAATATGTGGTCATCAAAGGCCTCCTTTAAAAAGGATTAGACAAATCTACACAAGGCAGACAGATTTTATCAAGGGGTATTGGCTAAGATGCTAAACTGCAGACCGGAAGGTTGGTAGTTCGGCAGTTCGAGACCCGGGTGCCGCATGACGGAGTGAGTTCTCGTCTCTGGTTCCAGCTCCTGCCAACCTAGCAGTTCGAAAGCAAGAAACTGCAAGTCGATAAATAGGTACCACTTCGGTGGGAAGGTAACAGCATTCCATGCGCCTCGGCGTTTAGTCATGCCGGCCACATGACCACGGAAACGTCTTCGGACAGCGCTGGTTCGTCAGCTTGGAAACTGAGATGAGTGCCACAACCCTAGAGTCGGATTCGCCTGGCTTTCGAGCAAGGGAAACCTTTACCTTTTTATCAGCTATGGCAAGACAAGCAGAAGATCCTCATAGCTGAAGGCAAACCCCATGGCTGACATATGACTTGTGTGACCTGTCTTCTGTCTGGAGCACATTACTTGACTAGAAGACAGTTTGATCCAGAAATAGAAAGGTAATTTTTTTGGGGGGGGGGGAGCAACGGAGGGGCCTGAGGCATCTCTCCCTGGCATTGACCCTCCAAGTGGGAAAACGCAGCAGGTGCTCAGCGGGGTCTCGCTCCCTTGCCGGGGACTGGGTGTTCTCTCAGCCGCTGCCGGGTGAGGAGGCGGCAGTGGCCAAGGGGGAGGAAGAGGCGGCCCGGCGGCCCTAGGCCTGCGGCGTACCGAGGAGGGGAGGGGAGGGCGAGCAAGTGCCAGAGACAGGGAGGAGCAGCAGCCCAACCCCAGGGAAGGGGGAGCCAGCGAGTGAGCCCAGCCTGCTGCTGATGCGCAAGACTGGCCTGCCCAGGCTGAGCTTTGCAATATTGCAAAGTTCAGGCCTGCAAAGGGGGACTTGCAAAAGTTTTCTTTTTTTGGAAAGAGCAATGGAGGGGCCCGAGGTGTCTCTCCTAGGCGTCGACTCTCTGAGCGGGCAAGCGCCGTGGCGTGCTCCTCCACCGCCTTGCTTTGCTGCCTGCCTTCCCCACCTGGCCCCGTAAAAGAAAAGCTAATTTAACCAACTTGAATGAAGTGCCCCCTAAGAAATGTAAATACCCCCTGGCACAAGAAAACCTGGCTACAGGCCTGGCACAAAAACTACAGATCTCCCCTGAACCACGCCCCTAGTAAGTGCCGGTTTCCCTGCTAAGTGCTCAATCTAAAATCTTAAAGGAGTGCTAGAGAATCATCATGCAACTTCTTAAAAAGAGGTGTGAAGCAGCCCATGTGTGCGATGCTCAGCAAAGTCCAGACGTGGAAGCAAAGCATTTCTGAATTGCAGGGCTCCAGATACCACCTGCTTGCAGCTCACAGTGCAGAAATGAAAGTGGATTGATTTTTTGGCGGGAGGTCTTTGTCTTTTCTTTGTCTTCCCACTGGAACATGGCTGGGTCCTTCTTGCGTTGCTCCGGCAGGAAGGCAGCGTACCTCTGAGCCGTCCCTTCTACAAAGTTAAATGCACACTCACCACTCCTTGAATACTAAGGCAGAGGACAAAACATACGGTAGCTTCCGGCTGCAGTCTTCAGTCAACTGGTTCCCTAAAGAGCTTACAGCAACAAAGATTGATTAGAACGCTGCCGGTGGGCACAATTACACACAGCGTTCAGAGAGATTTCTGCCATTATTACCCATTTTGAATTCAGGTTTTTCTGTTTTAATTATTTCCCAGCTTGCTTATGATAAACTGTTGAAATTAAATGCCCAGTTTTTTGTTTTTTTTAAATTAAATCGTTGCTCCGCTCCTTCAGACCACAACCTCCTATTTATGGCCATTTTTCCAAATGCTATTTCTGGGCCTCTAATGTGATCTCATACCAAGAAGAAAATGTGCTGAGAATTCAGCATGAAGTCTTCCTCTACACTGAAGTTTTTAAACTTTCTGTCCCCAGGGAACCCTCTCCGCGTTGGTTTGTCTGCCGTGGAACTGATTTGTGGAAACTTGGTATGTTTATTTTCAGGCATGACCTCGGATGATCGTTTTGTGGCAGGCTTGTATGATCAACCCCTGGAAATTCAGTCTGCCACAGACAGTAGATTAGATTCCCCAGATGCTGGCACTGCAGTAGACATACTGTGGGGAGAAATGCCTTCTACCCTAGATGCACTAGGGTTGCCAGATCCCCCCTGGCAACCTGTGGGGTGAGGGGGAGCTTACCTGGTGGTAGGGGCCCTCACTGGTGAAATGCTGCTCTCTCTCCCCAAACACCACTTAACCATAGAGTTTCACTAAAATACCAGAACATCCCCAGCAGCCCCCAGCAATGTGCTGACATCACTTTCAGGTGTATGGGGAATGACTGTCAGCAAGCTGCCAAAAGTTCTTTTCTGATGTCCTGTGTATGCGCATGCTCGCTTTCCTTCTCATTTGTAGATGTGTTGATGCGCTTAATCGCTTGACTGCAGGAACATGTATATCTCTCAAGGCTACAGGTGGGTTCGCTGCTAGATAGTTGCTTAGGCGATCTCTCGGCTCGGCCGTGGGAAGAAAGTTGTTATGCAGACTAGAAGCGTTTTGCTCCCAGGCTCAATGGCGCGCGCGGGAACCCCCGTAATTGGGCCTCAGCTGTTTGAATGTAGTATAACATGCCATGCTCTTTGAATATCTCTCATACCTAACAGTGATTCTGTACATGCACCTATAGCTCCAAATAAAGTAACCCCTTTCTACAAGAGTGTACTGCGTTGATGCTGTGTGGAGCTTGACAATGACATCAGCATGTCTGGACGCTACTGACATTCCCCCATTTGAACCCCGCCCCACTGGCCAACTGAGCAGTGGTGGGGAGCGCTATGTAGGGGTGGGGGATCCCCCACTGAGGGGCTGGGAACCCTTGTCTGCACCCTACCTATGTACTGGAGACTGGCTGCAAGTTAGTAGCTGGCAAGAGGGAAAGTACAAAGTATTAGGAATCAGTTCTCAAGCACAGAGCACTTCAGTGCTTGGAGATGCAAATGGCTCTGGCCGGAGTGAGACAAAAGGTTTATCAGCTAATACCTTGGGTAAAATGTCACAGCTATGGGGCAGAGACAGGAAAAAACACACCAGAAGGCTAGATCACATTTCTTTCTTTAGGGTTAGGAAGTTTGAGAATGACCCTGCAGGGGGAGATTATAAATTCTCTGGACATGAGGAAGACTCTCTTACTTTTTAGCTTTTGCTCATCGTGGCTCAAGTGATGAAGGAGTAAGTCTTTACAACAGAACACCGTCTTGACCACAGGCTGAGGAACAATGGGCAGAAGCCCCAGATTCTGAGAACTAGGGTACTGGATTTTGAATACTGAAACTTTCAGAATTAAAAGTCTATCCACATGAACTTTGTTTAGGATAAGTATAGAATTGGAGGACTTCATGTTTATACAACATCTTTTTATCCTTGCTCAGCCTGGTGCCTAAACAAACCGGGGGCTCTTCCGCATTCTCATCTTTGTCCCTCGCTTGTCCCTATTGCTTTGCCCCCCCCTTTTCCGCATGGGTTTTGCTTCCTCTGGGACTACTAGAGAGAGAGAAACACGTTGGGGGGGACGGACCCTGAAGCAATAGGAACACACAAGTGATGAAAATCAGAATGCAGAAGAGCCCTGTGTTTATTTGTTAATTAACCTTCTAGTCTGAATGCCCAAAGACTGGCCTCTGCACTGATGCCGCATCTAATTCGGTCTCGCTTTCTGAAGAGCAGTAAAGGGCGGGGCAACTGTGAAGCTCGCAATCTCTACAGTGTGGAAGTGTGAAAGACGGTCTCCACACTAGCAAGGACGAGCAAAGTGGGAGATGCAACGACTAGTAAAGGTTAAGGTTTCCCTTGCTCGAAAGCCAGTCGAATCCGACTCTAGGGTTGCAGTGCTCATCTCCGTTTCAAAGCCGAAGAGCCAGCGCTGTCCGAAGACGTTTCCGTGGTCATGTGGCCGGCATGACTAAACACCAAAGCGCATGGAACGCTGTTCCCTTCCCACCGAAGTGGTCCCTATTTATCTACTTGCAATTTCTTGCTTTCGAACTGCTAGGTTGGCAGGAGCTGGAACTAGAGACGGGAGCTCACTCCGTCTTGCGGCACCCGGGTCTCGAACTCCTGAACTACCGACCTTCCACAGCCTGCAGTTCAGCATCGTAACCACTTGAGCCACCGCAGCTCAACGACTAGGTGGAGCCTATAAACAGCAACACAATAAAGTGTCTGAGAGGTACTGATCCTTTTAGCAGGAGATGCTCTTCCAGATCTGTTGGTGGCGGCAGTTACTACCCAGAAAGAAGCTGGTATCTCAGGGAGTAAAGGAAAGAAGTGCCTCACTAGGTGCAGACCTGGGATGGTAATGGGACTTTTCTAAGCCCCCAGGCAAATAGAAAAGTGATTTAGGAGACCCTTTTCTAACCTGCTGTAACAGTGAACATTCTCCAATCATGATTCTCCTTGAGTCTCCCAAGAAATGTCAGGGTTTGTGGGAGGAGAGTTTGAAACACACTGCTGTATTGTGGAGACGACACTTTTGATCGAGAGATGAGAAACGATTCCAGCAATCCTCCTTAGGGCGGCCAGCTTGAGGCTGAGAAATACCTGGAGATTTTGGGGGTGGAGCCTGAGGAGGGTGGGGCTTGGGGAGGGGAGGGGCCTCAGCAAGGTACTATGGCCCAGTGGTCGAACCAATGGCATGCCGAAGGCCTCAGCTTCAGTCCTCAAGATCTCAAGTCGAAGGTGATAGGATGGGTCCATCTCAGACCCCAGGGAGATGCACCATAGTCCGAGTAGACTGGTAGTAGTGGCTTGGACTGAGGAACGATTACATACAAGGAATCCATATATACGTGGCACTTGACTATAAAATATAATTAAATTATGGGAGTCACTGCTAAAACTCATCGTGGTGGCTGCTCACTTCGGAGGCTTTCAAAGGTTGCTAAACAAATTCAGAGGAGCTGCGGTGGCTCAAGTGGTTAAGATGCTGAACTGCAGGCTGTGGAAGGTCGGTAGTTCAGCAGTTCGAGACCCGAGTGTGCCGCATGACGGAGTGAGCTCCCGTCTCTCGTTCCAGCTCCTGCCAACCTAGCAGTTCGAAAGCAAGACATTGCAAGTAGATAAATAGGGACCACTTCGGTGGGAAGGTAACAGCATTCCGTGCGCCTTGGTGTTTAGTCATGCCGGCCACATGACCACGGAAACGTCTTCGGACAGCGCTGACTCTTCGGCTTTGAAACGGAGATGAGCACCGCAATCCTAGAGTCGGATTTGACTGGCTTTCGAGCAAGGGAACCTTTACCTTTAAACAAATTCATGGAGGATGGGTCCGCTCATGGAACCTCCATGTTTAAAAGCATTGTACCTTTGAATGCCAGTTGCTGGAGGGGCTACAGCAGGAGGAGGCTTTGGGGGAACGTGCAGATCTGCCCTCGCAGAGGAGGGAGAGGTTGTACCTGAATAAAACTTGGTCTTAAAGGTGCCACTGGACTGTTTTGGACCAGGGGGGTGTGGGGGAGCTCTGCAATTTACCTAGCTGCTTCTTGCTCTGACTGAGGGCTGCTGGGAGCAGGGGGTGGGGCTGGTTGCATGTGCCCACCCCCTGGGCTCTTTACTGCCGGAGCTCTGCTCCTGTGCGCTCCTGCAGGAAATGACCCCTGATAAGAAGTGACTGGGAAAGGGGACAGGTTAATTCTTCCTCCAGTCCAAGATGGTCTTCCACAGGGGATAAAGACAGGAAAGACTGGGCTAGCCTGAGCCATTGTGGTTGGGGCAAAAGACTCCTAGAAGCTCTCAATTTATTTCTCATAGTACATTGTGATGGAAGGGGCTGTCAAGTTGTAGCCAACTTATGATGACTGCAGAAGGTTTTCGATGCAAGGGACATTCAGAGGTGGTTTGTCATTGCAAGACTCTGCGTAGCAACCCTGACCAGACTGACCCTACTTAGCATCTGAAATCTGACAAGATCAGGCTACACTGGGCTACCTGAGCCAGTTTGGTGTAGTGGTTAGGAGCTCGGATTCTAATCTGGGAGAACCGGGTTTGATTCCCCAGTCCTCCACATGCAGCTGCTGGTGTGACCTTGGGTCAGTCACAATTTCTTTCAGAGCTGTTCTCTCACAAGCAGTTCTCAAAGAGCTCTCTTTCTTCTTCTTCTTCTTTGTTATGGCATTTGTGTTGTTAGTACTGGTTTAATGTGTGTTTTCCCTGAACTGGGAATAAGAACATAAGAACATAAGAGATGCCAATGTTGGATCAGGCCAAAGGCCCATCCAGTCCAACACTCTGTATCACACAGTGGCCAGAAATACCAGTGCCATCAGGAGGTCCACCAGTGGGGCCAGGACATTAGAATCCCTCCCACTGTTGGCCCCCCCAAGCACCAAGAAGACAGAGCATCGCTTGCCCCAGAGCCCCTATCTATACCTTGTGGCTAATAGCCACTGATGGACCTCTACTCCATATGCTTATCTAATTCCCTCTTAAAGCCGTCCATGCTTGTAGCCGCCACCACTTCCTGTGGCAGTGAATTCCAAGTGTTAATCTCTCTTTGGGTGAAGAAGTACTTCCTTTTATCCATTCTAACCCGACCGCTCAGCAATTTAATGGAGTTCCCACGAGTTCTTGTATTGCGAGAAAGGGAGAAAAGTACCTCTTTCTCTACCTGCTCTTTCCCATGCATAATACATTGGAAGTTTTCTTTACCAGTCACCAGCATTATATTTTGGGCACCACTGGTGACCTGTACCTTAACTATGGGTTTTGTGCAAGGGAGGGTGTGTGTGTGTGTTTGTTATAACGCTGAGGATTGTACTTTAAGACTGAAATGCTAGTGAGAACCCTCAAGCGTGCCTTTATTAACATGCTGGTGTTGAAACCTGTGGCTCTCCAAAGTAATTGCTGCAAGAAATGCAACTTGTTTCAGCAAGAATCCCTCCTAGACTAGGGAAATGATGGATACAGATTGAGAAATGTTGAGTGGCCCCTTGAAAAAGCACCAAAGGGAGAAATAGTGATACATCCAACACTGAGGAGTGCCAGGTCTCTTAGGGAGTTGCTTTGAAGGCCCTTTGGGTGGGGTGGTGGGTTAAGAATGGGGATCAAGTCCAATCGAACACCCATTTGCTGTGACTTTCAGGTCTTTCTAGAACATGCTGGCTCTCGATGGTCAGGCCTTTTGCTGAGTCCATGAAGGTGAAACACTTCTTGCCTTGGCCAATGGATGTTTAATCAGAAGAAAGAGTCAGGTGGAAAGCCATGTTGGTCTGAAGCGATAGATCCATGTTGGTCTGAAGCTTGCACATGACAGCTTATGCCCAGAATTAAACTTTGTTGGTCTTAAAGGTGCCGCTGGAGTCAAATTTTAACCAGAAGAATCAACAGCACTCCCTGCCTCCTTGGCATACCAGTTAGAGCAGGGGTGTCACTCATTTGTTATGAGGGCCGGATCTGACATAAATGAGACCTTGTTGGGCCGGGCCATGTGTGTCATAAAATGTAATGCCAGGTAGCAGAGATATAAACTTTATAAAGGACACAAATACAAAGAGGTGTTTTTTTTTTAACTGAAAATAAAAACATTAGCACTCTTGCAATATTTCGTTTATTTAACAGTGCCTGATAATTGACACCTCTTGCTCTGAATTATTGCATCAAAATGTCTGTGCTGTTGCAATCTTGAGTATGCTGTTGAGGTGTGTATCTGTAAACTGCAAACCTACGATGACGCAGCACCAGCAGAACTGGAAGAAGCAGAAGACAGCCAGTTCCACTGCAGGCCTGATAGAAGCCCTCCAGGGACCTGATCTGGGCCCCAAGCCACATGTTTGACACCCTTGAGTTAGAGTGTTGGGCTTGGACCTGGGAGACCTGAAACTTCCGTTTTCTCCAGGGGAAACTGATACCTGTAGGCTGGAGATTGGGTTGCCAGCTCCAGGTTGGGGAGGGACTTCAATGCAGTGTAATGAGATAAGAGCCCACCTTCCAAAGTGGCCATTTTCTCCAGGTGAGCTGATCTCTGTCACCTGGTGATCAGTTGTGATAGTGGGAGATTCCCTAGCTGGAGATCAGTTGACATCCTGGAGAAAATGGCTGCTTTGGAAGGTGCCGCTTTGGAAGTCAATAAAGATAAGTTGCAAAAGCGTTTACTGTAGTAATTGTGTAGAAAATTCTCTTCCCTTATCGCCCACACACTAACGAATGCTGCGCAATGAAAACAATCCGTTTCACAATATTTGCTTTATCTGAGCGCTTCGCAATCCCAGTTCTTATCGATCACTACTTATCAACTCTTGAAGGAAACATTCCATGTTGACTCTGTAATAGCAGAACCCCAAGGTCTTCACAATGTCACATGTTGAGATAAAACAAATATTGTGAAATAAATTGTTTTCATTGTGCAGTATTCGTTAGCATGTGGGCGATAATGGAAGAAAAATTTCTACAGTAAACGTTTTTGCAACTTATCTTTATTGACTCTTCATTATTTTTGTCACGGATGTTGTCTTTTGAATTCCACCACCTGAAGGCTGGCAACCCTACAGATACAGGACATGCAGAAATTCTGCTGATAAAGCTTTACCCAGCATGCTTCACCTCCTTAATGGCTGCCTGTCAAGGTCTGTCATGAAGCTATTAAAGGCTCTGCCAGGAACAGCGATTGGCAGCCTTAAATAAATTACGGTTATCAAGAAGCATTTATGAAGTGCCAATCACAGCCACAAAACAAAGCAAGCCCAGTGCCAAATGAATGGGCACACAGCATTTAATAGCTCAGACCTTAAGAAAGCGGAATGCTTTGGGGTCAAGAGAAGGCGCGTGGGCTAGAAACTGTGCCCAGATCTTCGTTGGTCTAGGGCTTGGCCCAAATTCTCAGCTGGCTGAACTCCACTGGCAGCGGTGGAGTTCAGCCAGATGACAATTTAACCTGATTCACAGGCAGGGCCGACAGCAAAGTAAATTACATCTCGTTGCCCCCCCTGACCACCTGCCCTGCCAACCGCTCTCTAATCCATCTCTGTCGGGATTCATTTGGGCTTCTAATAGCGGCACCATTTCAAGCCACAGTTCCTTTTTTCTCATTCCAGCTTGTGTGTGTGTGTGTGTGGGGGGTATATTCTTAACAATTGTTCCAGTTCTAAGGGGCCCAGCCTTCTGTGGCTGCGGTCACATACACTAAACCAGGGGTGTCGAACTCATTTGTTATGAGGGCCAGATTTGACATATATGAGACCTGGTTGGGCCAGGCCATGTGTGTCATAAAATGTAATGCCAGGTAGTGGAGTTATAAAGGACACAAACACAAAGATTTTTTTTTTAACTTAAGATAAAAACAAGCTTAAAACATTAGCACTCTTGAAATATTTTGCTTATTTAACAGTGTCTGACAACTGACACCTCTTGCTCTGAATTATTGCATTAAAATGCCTGTGCTGTTGCAATCTTGGAGTATGCTGTTCAAGTGTGTATCTGTAAGCTGCAAACCCACTTTTGATTTATTGACATTCACCACAGAAATCTCATGCTCAGAGTTCTGAGTCTAGGACCCAGGTTAAAACATGAAATGGCTGAGTGATGAAGAGAGTCTGGCGAAGCAAGCTATGATGCAGCAGCAGCAGCAACAGAACTGGAAGCAGGAGATGGCCAGTTCCACACCGGGCCGGATGGAAGTCCTCTGGGGGCCTGATGCGGCCCCAGGCCACATGTTTGACACCCTGCACTAAACAATCTGCTTTCAATCCACTTTCAGTGCACTTTCCAAGTGGATTTTACTTGTGAAACGGCAAAATCCAGTAGGGGATTAAAAGTGGATTATTTAGGGTGGGCGATGGCAGCCTGTGATTATAAGGGGCTCTCAGCTAGGGTTGCCAGGTCTGGGTTGGAAAATGCCTGGAGACTTTGGGGGTGGATCCAGGAGAGGGCAGGGTTTGGGGAGGGGAGGGGCCTCAGCATGGTACCAGGCCACAGAGTCCACCCTTCAAAGCAGCCATTTTCTCCAGGGGAGCTGATCTCTGTCAGCTGGAGATCAGTTGTAAAAGCGGGAGATCCCCAGGCCCCACCTGGAGGCTGGCAACCCTACTCTCAGCTAAACCCTTGACAGGATCCTTCTCAGACTATGCTTCTGGAGCCATTAGGCTGCACTAGACTAGGATCCTTCTCAGACTATGCTTTTGGGCCATTAGGCTGCACTAGACTAAGATCTTGTAAAAATTATCTTTAAACCCGTTGTAGCTGTCTGAGATGGGTGGCCTTTACGGTCGCCTTCCAGTTTTGCAGCCCCAGCCTTTCAGCCCACAAGTCCCACTTTCACTCTCTTTCCCCCCTTCTTTAAATCCAACCCATTGGCTTTATATGTGCACCATTTTCTCTTTCCTTGCATCAAATTGCAAATGCGAACTTTTGGGGGGGCACAAACGACTCATTAATCATGTGTGATGTATAAATACAATTAAAAGGGTGGACAATGGCATAAAATAATTAAACATATAGGGATCCCCAGCAGTGGAAATGGCTGAAATGAAAAGCTCGCAGTCACGACGCATGGAAACAAAAGAAAGGAAAAGGGGGCATGTCTGTTCCTCTTCTGAATCTCTCTGAGGACACTTTTCTATCGATTAACAACTGAACAGTAGGGGTGTCAGAGCCCTGGGGTGCCCAGCTTTTTTGAACCTGTGGCCGTGGGCACATCTGGAATTCTGACACAGTGTGGTAGATGCAGCCACAAAGGAGACTTGGCATGATCTGGCTATTTGCGGCAATCTAAATAGTTGCAAGAAGTTTTGATCAGACCTCCTACCCTGAACCGGTTTCACTGTATGCTTGCCCCATAGTCCATTATTCAGATTGCTGCAGTATTCTTTTGTGTGTGTGTCTTTCATCCATGCACAAAAGCGCGTATCTGAAGCTCTGGCTCCTTCTTGACAGCTCCACAATCTCTCTGCCAAGTACTTTGGCCCCTCTCAGCCTCCTTCCCTTCACCTCTCTTCTGTAGAATATATGGGGGGGTGTGCAGATCTACATGAGAGTAGTACCATTGACTTCGGTCCATTTTCCCTTGTGTCAATCATGGGATGCTCCCAGACTCTGATGCAGAAACAGGAGAGAGGGTTTCTTTCGGGGGGAAGGGGGGATTTGTCACTCAATGAAATTGCTGAGCAGTCGGGTTAGAACACGTAAAAGGAAGTCCTTCTTCACCCAAAGAGTGATGAACACATGGAATTCACTGCCACAGGAGGTGGTGGCGGCTACAAACATGGACAGCTTCAAGAGGGAATTATATAAGCATATGGAGCAGAGGTCCATGAGTGGCTATTAGCCACAAGGTATAGATAGGGACTCTCGGTCTGGGGCAAGTGATGTACCGTGTTCTTGGGCTTGTGGGAGGGCTTCTTGTGGGAGGGCTTCTAGTGTCTTGGCCCCACTGCTGGACCTCCTGATGGCACCTGGTATTTTTGGCCACCGTGTGACAGAGTGTTGGACTGGATGGGCCATTGGCCTGATTCAACATTGGCTTCACTTATGTTCTTAAAAACAGCTCCCCCAGGGACTCCCAGTCCAGAATGATTACTTGGCCACAGTGACTGACAATGCCAGGGGTGATTATGCGCTTATGCACACATAAGCTACCTGATCAAAAAAAGGAGGCAGAAATGGAAGGGAAGGTGCAGACTTCCTAAATGGCTTGACTTCACAAGAGAGGAGTTCAGACAGTCAAAAATGCGGAGTGGAAGCGCTGGAGAGCCAGTTTGGTGTAGTGGTTAAGTCCGCGGACTCTAATCTGGGAGAACTGGGCTTGATTCCCTACTCCTCCACTTGCAGCTCCTGGGTGACCTTGAGGAAAGCCATAGTTCTGTCAGAGCTGTTTTCTCAGAGCTCTCTCAGCCCCGCCTACCTCACAGGGTGTCTGTTGTGGGGAGGGGAAGGGGGAAGGGAAATGAGATTGTAAGCCGCTCTGAGACTCTGAGTGAAGGGCAGGGTATAAATCCAATTTCTTCTTTTTTGTCTTCTTCATCCATAAATACTAGAATTTTCCCATTGCTGGATTAGTCCACTTCCAAAGCGAGACAAAGCAGGGTGCCGATGACTGGAGTACGGAAGGCAGATGTGGTCGTCTGATCGTGCTTTTTAAATCCGCAAAGGTAAAACAACTATATCAGCGCGAGCTGCTCATGTGACTGCAGCCAAAATGGCTGTCACCGGAGTCAAAGCCAGTCACAGCTTACCTTCAGTCACACAATGAAGATCCTTGGGCTGTGGTGGACGTAAAGCAAGTGATGTTCCTTCTATTAGCCAAGCTGACAATTAAGTTTAGATGATGCGTTAAGTCAGGAGAAGTCAGTTTAAAGTGCATTATACACACTTTCCCTGCATTTTTGTCTGCTTTTGGTGGTGGTGGTGATGGAAACCCTGGTGGGGTTTTCAAGGCAAGAGACGTTCAGAGGTGGTTTGCCGGGGCCTGTATTTGTATCATGACCCTGGTATTCCTTGGAGGTCTCCTATCCAGATACTAGCCAGGGCCCACCCTGCTTAGCTTCCCAAATCTGACAAGATCGGGCTAGCCTGGGCTATTGAGGTCAGTGCTGTCACATGTAGGGGGAACCCAAACTACAAAGAATTGCTGCAAAACGTTCACAAATTCACAAAAACATGACAGTTTTGCAGCAATGTTTATACAAATTAGGATCCACGCCAACAAATTGCAGCATCACTCCAACTGCAGTATCGCAGAGCTCCTGTGTTTGGTCTTGCTGAGCTAGTGACTGGTAACAGGAGGGAAATGTCTTTTTTCAACATTCACTTTTTAAGATACAGCCTTTGATTCCCCTTTTTCTCCCCCCCACCCTTTTCAAAGAGGGACTTCTGCTCCGCTTCTCTTTAGTTTCTCTTTGAAGAGAAATCTACCCACCCTTTTGTAACTTCAGCCCTTACATTTGTTTAATGTTATATACCACAAGGTGGTGCTCTATGAAAAGTGGGTGGGGGAGGTTTGGGAAGACACTGCTGGCCTCTGAGCATCTACAAAGTGAAATGCTGAGATTTTGCAGTGTCAGATTCTCTGGTTTGGTATAGCCAGGAATCATTAGAGCAGGGCGGTCGAACTCATTTTTTATAAGGGCCGGATCTAACATAAATGAGACCTTGTTGGACCGGACCATGCATGTCATAAAATGTAATGCCAGGGACTTCCGGCTATGGCCGCGCGACCGGTGGCCGACTCTCGGGAAGCTCCCGGAGCCGGATCGCCCACACGCAGTCTGGGGGGGTCCCGCGCAAGCGGAGATCCTAAGGAGCCTTGGTGAAAAGGCTCCGAACCAGGGGGCGCGACCAGGAGACTGGGAGAAGCCTCTTACCGGCTGTCAGCAAGCTGCCATTCTGTTTTCTGTGACCTTTGTGTACATATCCTTTCCCTGTTGCACCCGGCTTGGTTTCTATCATCCTACTCCTGCGTTGGAATGCAAAAGATAACTGCTGGAGGTTGTGTGGGGGAGAAGATGCTGTAATGCTTGGCTATTGCTTTTCCCATGAATACTGCACCTGTGTTATGTCTAATATCCTGCCTGGTTCCCATGGACTGGGCGCGCAACCGTTCCATTAGCCCGCCAGCGGGAAAGTTATTCATTGGACCTGTATCTCTTTGAAGTTCCTTTATTATGCTTGATCTAACTGTGTATCCCCAGTTCTAACAAAGAACGTGTTTGAGTATGTCGTCAACGCTTTGAAATAAATTTTGCTTTTCTTAAAACGTGGATTTATTCTCGATGCTTGGGGATCCAACATATTGTTAGAACTCTCTTTTTCCTATCGTTCCGAATCTGGCGAGATCATGAGCGGAATTGAGGGAAACCTACCTACCACGGAGGGGGACTCTGGATCGGTCCCACAAACCTCCGCGTCTTTGGTGTTCACGACTGCAGCCTCGTTGGAGGGTGCCGTGGGGGGAGCGATTCCCCGCCTGCCTGCACATCTGTCTTGGCCGCCTCCGACCCCTTCGCAATGGGGTCCGCGGAAGACTCACCAGCAGGATGATTGGACTATGTACAACACCCAGGGCACCCGTGAGGTGTACTCCCGTCGGGGGAGCGGATTACGTGAGAGTCTATTTGACAAGGGATTGTTCCCGGAGCCGGGGGCTACCTCGGAGAAGGGGAGCCCCGAGCGGGACCTCGAGGAGTGGATGTTCGAGCCGTCGGGACCGCGGGGCCACGCAGGAGATGAGGAGGGCACCGGAGTCTTCCCAACGGAAGAGGACTATGACCCACCCCCGGACTACCGCCCTCGGGACCCCATCCCGGAAGAAACCACCGGGGAACGACTAGCAGAACTGGAAGACTCGGTGAGAGACTTGTTGCGGGCATTCCAGGATGTGATGGAAGGTCTGCCGGGAATGATGGACGTTCGAATGGCTAATTTCCTTGACGCACACGCCGCGCAGCAACAAGTTGCTCCTGCACCGGGACTTCCCGCGCCGCCGATGCCTGCTCAACCGCTGACGGGACCACCGCTGCAAGCACCGGGAGTTCCAGCGCAGCAGGTCCC
>NW_015165967.1:35903-36197 GCF_001447785.1 Gekko japonicus
TAATTAAAGATTTTTAAAGCTTTAAATAAAACATGCTTAAAACACTAGCACTCTTGCAATATTCTGTCTGTTTAACAGTCTCTGATAACTGACACCTCTTGCTCTGAATTATTGCATCAAAATGGCTGCACTGCAGTAATCTTGAGTATGCTGTTCAGCTGTGTATCTGTCAGCTGCAAACCTAGGGCCCAGGGGAAAATATGAAATGGCTGGGCATTGCAGCCTTTTGTACATAAATTGCTTCACGTGATGGTCAAAAACATGAGAAGGCATCCTGACACAGACTGAGGGCCA
>NW_015165967.1:36305-39204 GCF_001447785.1 Gekko japonicus
TCCTCTAAAATAGTTCACATTGCTTTCTCACTGAGAAAGACTGGATGATGAGGGCATGAATACAGTGAAAAGGGGGAGGGAACCCAGTTGTACCCAGGAGAGCCCTGGCATAAACAGCCTAACAAAACACACACACGCACTGTAGCAAGGAACACAAAAGCTCATACCTTGAACAAAACTTTGTTAGTCTTAAAGGTGCTTGCTATTTCTCCCGTGTGATTGAGGCAGCCCAGTAAAACAAACTCTCCCTCATTCCCTCCCTGTCTTCAGGGAGGAGCCTCAGCCAGTGGGAGGAAAGAAAGGCTTCCCTTTGTCTCCTGCAGCCTGGTCAGGAAGTGAGCTCTGGCTGTTCTCTCCCACCCCCCAGGGGGGAGCCTCAGCCAATTCTTTACCAGACTCTCTCAATCACACAGGAGGGGCTTGCCTAGCTATCGCTCCTGTGCGATTGAGAGAGACTGGTAAAGCAAACCGTGACATGGCAGCAGCAGCAGAACTGGAAAACGGAGCAGGAAACAGCCAGGTTCTTGAGGGCCAGACTGGGGACCTCTGAGAACCTGACAAGCCGCATGTTTGACACCCCTGCATTAGAAAGTTAGCAGAGTGCACAGAGTGTGCACTGTGCACTGATAAGAAACAAAGTTACACAGAGGCTCCTTTACCTTTGCAAACTAATATGAGTTCCTTTATTTATAGAACTCCATTCTAGACAGGAAAGAGTAGAGACAGGATAGTCATCTAAGCTAACTAACTAGAATGGATGCAGATGCAGAATGGATGTCCTGTATCCATGATGCCAAGATGGAGAGATCTGGCAAAGGGTGTGCATGTGAGAGAAGGTGTTAGAACAGAAGGAAAGAAGTCGAAGGAAGCCGTTCCCTAAGAATAGCAATCTACTTCAAAGGGATAGGATCAGAGGGGGGGGGGGATTGTCACCTATCTCTCTGACTCTATTGTAGCCCCCTCTGAGACAGCATACAGTCCTTATCTTCCAACAAGTAGAACCTCCCTCCCTGCCTGTCTCTTTGGATTTTTCTTTGATCAAAACAGAATTGATTAGAAACTAACCTCAAGTTCCTAAAATGGGGGAAAGAAATGGATTATTAGAGTGCAGGGAGAACTAGTTTTCACAAGGTCCCCCCCCTTTCCACATCTGTGTTGCTCCCTTTGGGACTACTAGAGAGAGCAAAACACTTTTTTGGGGGGGAGAACCCTGAAGCAATACGGATACACAAGTGACAAAAACGACAGTGCGGAAGTGGCGTGTTGCCAGCTAGTGCTGCCATGTAAATAAGGCACTTTCAACCCACTTTCGATGCACTTTGCAACTGGATTTTAATGTATGAAATGGCAAAACCCACTTGCACACAGTTGCTGAAGTGGATCGAAATGGCATTATTCAGCATGTGTGAAAGCACCCCTATAGTAAAGAGGAATTAGAAGAATTTCTCGCAACACTGCTAGCTTAAAGCAACCCTGTTCTCCCAGGGCGATTCTGCATTGGCTCTTCCCTCCGTTGTTTTAGCAAACCCAAGTTGGAACAGAAATTCCCCTCTGCATTGCATGCCGCTTCCACTTTCTTTGATCATCGGGTTTTATGGTACCTTCTGCATAGATTTATGGCCGTTTTATGTCTGTTCAGGGGTGACTTTGCAGTCAGTACAGCATCGCCTGGGGTATTTGAATGTGGTTTTGAGCTGCACCTTTTCCTCAGTGTTGAGAAAACGTGGAGCGAACGCCCGATGCAGAACCAGCCCCACTCTGCTACTCACTGCATCCTCTAGCTGGAAGTGATTCGTCTTGCTGCAAGAGTGCTTTCCTAACTGCTGCTACCTGAGAAATGTATGCAAGGGGGAAGGGTGTCTTCTGCCGCTGAGCCGTAGACCTTCCCCAGTACTTTTGCAAAGAACAGACACTGAGTGAGCTGTAATGAACGGTTTGGACGGCTGCAAATACAGTCGGCTTGCTTCTTTTATTTATCTATTTCTCTTAAAATCTAATTCTGTCCTACCACCAGAACTGGCCCCTGAGGCTACTTACGTAATGCGACGATAAAATTAAAGCGCCTCATTGCAATTAAAAACAAATACCATCTAATAACCAATAATGACACCGCAGAAGTTAAGACCCTATAAAAACACCAACAAGCCTGGCAGGAAAATATATGGGTTTTGCCAGTGTCGACGCCAAAGTTCATTATTACCTAGTTCAGAAAATCCATTTCTGCAGCTTGTAATGTTCAGCTGAGCTGCAGAGAGGGCAGCGTTTCTCGGAGGTTTTCTGCAGCTCATAATTTTAATCAACCACTGAGCAGAGGGTTGCCAACCTCCAGGTGGGGGCTGGAGTTCCCCAGAATTACAACTGATCTCCAGATTACAGAGATCAGTTCCCCTGGAGGAAATGGGAGCTCTGGAGGGTGGACGGTGCGACATCACTTCCTTACTGAGCTTCCTCTCCTCCCCAGACTTCCCCCTCCCCAGGCTCTGCCCCCAGGAATTTCCAAACCTAGATATGGCAGTCCGAATAGGGTAGAATGGAGGGAACACCCAAAGATCTTCCATTACGGTTACCAGTCTCTAGGTAGGGCCTGGGGATCTCCCCGAATTACAGCTCACCTCCAGACTGTCGGATCTCAGAAGCTTAGCAGGGTCGACCCTGGCTAGTACTTGGATGGGAGGCCAGCAAGGAATCCCAGGGTTGCTATGCAGAGGCAGGCAATAGCCAACCACCTCTGAATGTCTTGCCTTGAAACCCCACTGGTATTGCCATAAGTCTCCTGTGACTTGCTGGCCCAAAAGCAGCAGCAAATCACTGATGACACTTTACTCCAAAGCCTTGCATCATGGTTTCACCAAGAACTTCCTCCCTCCCTCCCTCCCTCCCTCCCTCCCTCCCTCTCTCA
>NW_015165967.1:40002-82659 GCF_001447785.1 Gekko japonicus
TTCCAACGCCTTTTCTCTTTTCCTCCTCCTTCCTTCCTTCCTTCCTTCCTTCCTTCCTTCCTTCCTTCCTTCCTTCCTTCCGTGGTGGGAAGACAAGGTGGAGCCCTGTTGATTTGTATTATGAGCTTGAGTCTGGATTTTTTTTTTTTGCCACCAAGTTAAAATAATAAAGTGTGCAAATGTTTTGGCAAAAAACTCAATCAAATCATCAATAATTCTTTTGATTAACCGCTCCCCCCCCCATGTGGTGGTGGTGATGGAAAATACCATCAAGTCTCAGCTGACTCATGACAACCCTGTCAGGTTTTCAAAGCAAGAGACCTTCAGAGGTGGTTGGCCATTGCCTGCCTCCTGTCAGCTATGCTGCCATGATGGGGGGGGGGGGATCCATTCTCTTGATATGTGGGCCAGATGCTGCTTCTTTACATTTACTTCTGTAATGCTGTCTTATCAATGACCTTGCAGGTTGCCGGTGTAGTGTCTGGGATGCCTGGAACCGTGGGAGCGCTTTTGGTTCCCAGCTGCAGCCTCTAACGGCCTGGGGACCCTTCTCCCGCGCGCGGGAGCCAGGCTAACAGCAGAAACTCATTAGCATATTAGGCCACACCCATGACAGCACAGCTCATTGGCACATTAGGCCACACCCCCATGTTACCAGAAGTGTGCTCATCCAGCCACACCCACCTTTTGCTTCTCTTATTCTGTTTACCTTGTTTGTTGTCAAAACCCAGGGCCTTTTTTTGTAGCAGGAACTCCTTTGCATGTTAGGCCACACACCCCTAATGTAGCCAATCCTGATGAGTTCCTGCTGTTGGGCGTGGCCTGTTATGCTAATGAGTTTCTGCTGGGCGTGGCCAACTCGGGAGCCAGCCGGAACTCCGTCCCTGTGCGTTCCTGCCCAAAAATAGCCCTGCCTCCGTGTCATGACCCTGGTCTTCCTTGGAGGTCTCCCACCCAAATGCTACTCAGAGCCACCCCGCTTAGCTTCCCAGATCTGACAAGATCGGGCTGGCCGGGGCCCTCCGGGGCAGGGCCAATCTAGCCGCACGTTTTGATCCTACCCCTTCTCCAAAGAGGCACCCCCAGCACTTTCCCCCTCGTTCCATCCTGACAACTATCCTCTGAGGTACAGAGAGTGAAGATTTAAACAGGGCCTTCTGGGTCCACAGTCAATACACTACCCACTACACCACACATTCTTGTTATATGTTTTCAAGCCTCCCCTTGGGCAGATATAAAAAGAAACCATACTTTAAAAAAAATTCCAATCCTCTCTCCCAGTCCCCCACCCCACCCCCGAGAGCTGTAAATTCCGATCTCTTGCTTGATTCCCTCCCCAAGCGCTGCATTTTAATTAAAAACCTGGCACGAAACACACATCAAAGAGTGCAGCTGTATTGGCCAGCATTTAAATGGGCCTGAGAAATTAAACCAATCCGCTAAATGGAAAGCCGGCAATTCTGGCTGATTTCCTGGAGTGGGGCGGGGCCCTGCCTTCTCCCCTGTTCTTCCTTTAGTTTGCACGTGTTAAAGGGAATGTCCCAAGTTTTGGAGCGTGTCACCCAGGTGATAATCCCAGAGGAATGTTGTGAACACCTGTACATATTGGCCACGCAAGAACATCAGATCCCTGACCTGGATAGCCCAAGCTAGCCTGCTCTCGTCAGATCTTGGAAGCTGAACAGGGTTGGCCTTGGCTAGTCCTTGGGGAGGAGGCCAGCAAGGAATCCCAGGGTTGCTATGCAGAGGCAGGCAATGGCAAACCACACCTGAATGTCTCTTGCCTTGAAAACCCTACAGGGGTGCTATAAGACTTGAGGGCAACAACAATGAGGAAGATAAGAAGAGCCCTGCTGGATCAGATCAGTAGTCCATTTAGTGTAGCATCCTGTCTTACTAGGGTTGCCAAGTGTACTTACCCTTGGCAGCGGGGGAGCCTTGCCGGGCTCTGGGAGCTCTTCCAGGACGCGCGCGCCACCAGCACATCACAGGAAGTGATGTGCTACGTCACTCACATTGGGGGCGTGGCCCAGATCGTCGGGGGGGAACCATATGTTTCCCCCCCCGACGATCTAGGCCACGCCCCTAATGTGAGCGATGTGGCTGCGTCACCTCTGGTGATGCAGCTTCAGGGGGCAGAGTTCCCCCAGGGGCCCAATTCCGCTGCAGCGGAAATCGGGCCTCCAAAGCGGGGGTTTCCCCGCCCCCCCCCGCCCCCACTTGGCAGCCCTATGTCTTCTGCAGTGGCCAATTAGGACCAACTAGAGGGCAAAGAGTAGGTTTTCCTTTTTCTTTATTTTAAATAATTTATTTTCACAATTTCGTTCCATTTTACATCAAAATATACTTGAGTCAACTCTTCCTTTATACATAGATTTAACATAATGATCCGTTTGTTGCTTCCAGTCCGTTATTTTAAACTAGCATTAACTGAACATTATTCTATCTTCTTGTGTTTTAGCCAGTCATAGATTATTATAGAAAGAGTCGGTTTTCCAACCTCCAGGTGAGGCCTGGAGATCTCCTAGAATTACAACTGATCTCCAGATGATCAGTCCCCTCAAGAAAACGACAGCTTTGGAAGGTCGACTGTATGGCCTTATATTGCACTGAGGTCCCTCCCTCCCCAAACTTCACCCTCCCCAGTCCCCACCTCCAAAATCTCCAGGTCTTTCCCAACCAGGAGTTGGTAACCCTAGCATAGAGCCCAAAGCCTTCCCTCATGTTGCCTCCTGGCCCTGCGACTCAGAGGTCGTGTTCCTCTGAACACGGAGGTCTCCTTTAGCCACTGTGGCTAGTACTCCAAGTGCAGGCCTGGTTTTGTGTCCTTCCTAGTTTAGCATAAAGGTTACCAAAGGAGTAAAAATAAACTAAATTTTAGGCTTTGAAGTGCCACAAGATGGTTTTATTTCCCCTTGGAACTGTCCGGCTCTGAATCTAACTACACGTTACGTTTTCCCTGCGGGAAGTCCCCATGGGGAACGTCCATTACCCCCGCTGTGGAAATATAACATACTGCTCCTCAGTACACACACGGCCTCTAGTGGGATAAAGAGTGGCCCCTTGGGGCAATTTGAGATCGGGAAAACGGTACAGGGAAGGGATCTCTCTTTCTGTGTGCCGTAGCCCCATTCTGAATCAGGTCCGCATGTGGCATTGAGAACATGCTGCTCCATCCGACCCATGGATGTCCCGAGGGGAAAATCTAGAAAGTAATTGTGTCCTCATAGATGCTACTGAAAGCCTCAAGGGATCAGAAAGAGTTTGTTATTCTCCTGTGATGTCAGATCATGAAAAACTGTTCAGATTTTCTCCACTGGTAACCTATAAATCAGTGCTGGTTCAGTCAAGATCAGTGGTGAAATATAATGAGTTCGACACGTGTTAGTGATCAGCTCATGCTTTATTGTGATAACAGCTCTAACTAAAGACTAACTCGCAGGACTGGAGCCCTGTTTAAATTCGCACCCAACACCACACCCCACACACACTCACTACCTGTGATAGGTTATTTACAGAGGCTCTCCTGGGCGATAGGTTCATCCCAGGATCCTAGCAGTCTATTGTTCTGTGACTCCAAGCTGGGTCTGATGAGGTTAGGCTCAGTACACAAGTGGGGACATGAAATTAAACATGCATAGTTTCTGTTGCTCTTTTTCCTGAGCTGGATAGCCCTAGATAACCTGATCTCATCTGATCTTGGAAGCGAAGCACAGTAATCCATGGTTAGTACTTGGATGGGAGACCACCAAGGAAGCCCAGGGTTGCTACACATAGGTAGGCAATGGCCAACCACCTCTGTTGGTCTCTTGCCTGAAAAATCCAACAGGGTTGCCACTAGTCAGCCGTGACTTGATGGCAAAAAAGAAAGTTTCTCTTTCCATTTGATGTGGAGGGCTGCATAATTGTCACGGACTCCCCTCTGTACTGCTCATTCTGTTTCCTGTAAAGGTAAAGGTAAAGATTCCCTTGCTCGAAAGCCAGTCAAGTCCGACTCTAGGGTTGCAGTGCTCATCTCCGTTTCAAAGCCGAGGAGTCAGCGCTGTCCAAAGACGTTTCCATGGTCATGTGGCCGGCATGACTAAACACCAAGGCGCACGGAACGCTGTTACCTTCCCACCGAAGTGGTACCTATTTATCTACTTGCAATTTCTTGCTTTCGAACTGCTAAGTTGGCAGGAGCTGGAACTAGAGACGGGAGCTCACTCTGCAACTCTGGTCTCTGGTCTCGAACTGCTGAACTACTGACCTTCCACAGCCTGCAGTTCAGCATCTTAACCACTTGAGCCACCGCAGCTCCTTCCATTTTTGGTGTGGAGGGCTGCATAATTGTCACGGACTCCTCTCTGTACTGCTCATTCTGTTTCCTGTAGCGGTTATGATTTAATCATTTTTAATTGCTTTTTAAATGTTTCTCCCATCACCATTTTAGCTTCCGGGGGGGACTTTGGGTGGAAGAATGATATCAAAATGGGGGGGGGGAATCATAACGTAACCTCTCTTTTCTAAACAAACAGATTCCTGAGGATTGCCAGCTCTGGATGGAGAAATACCTGGAGATTTGGGGGTTGGAGCCTGAGGAAGGCGGGGTTTGGGGAGGGGCCTCAGCATGGTACAATGCCACAGAGTCCACCCTTCAAAGCAGCTGTTTTCTTCAGGTGAACTGATCTCTGTCACCTGGAGACCACCTGTAATCCCAGGAGATCTCCGGCCACCACCTGGAAGTTGTATCAAACAAAGAAACACTGTGATGGAAATGACAATAACATTTAATAATTCCCATGAACATCAATTTGTATGTCAATTAAAACTTTTACAATATTGCTAAGGAAATTCTAACATTCTCAAGGAAAAGTCAAACATCCTCAATGAGCACACGGTTATACACTCATTTCACCAAATATCCCTCAGGAGTAATCAGGGGTCATTTCCTGCCGGAGCGCCCTGGAGCAGTGTTCCGGCAGTAAGGAGCCCAGCCCCCCCCCCCAAGGAGGGGAATTAAATGCCTAACTTCCCATCCCGATCTTCTCCAGGTGCCCTGCAGCTGCAAGGCACCTAGAGAATATCGGGCAGGGAAGCCAGGCATGTCTGCCCGCCTCCCCTTCCTTCTCCCGCCAGCCCGCCGCAGCCAAGGATTGAACCTGGGACCTTCTGTATCCCAAGCAGATGCCCTGCCACTGAGCCATGGTCCCTCCGCAAAAGAGATTTGCAAAAGACATTCCTGCAACTTCATGGCAAAATAATGGTGCCGTGCTGAGAAAACGCCTCCAACGCGGCACCCATCCTTTTGCGCTGTGCATTACTGACCCTCGGCTCCATGCACAGGAGATGCCACTAGGGAGAAAAGGTTGTTAAGCAAATACACAGGAGATACATGTCGAAAAGCAGTATCTGTGATAATGGGGACGAAACCGAGGTACATGTTGAACTGCACGTGCATGAACTGTGGTGGGACTAATGCGCTCAATGCTGGGTGGGACTCGGAGCAGCTAGCATGGAAGGTGGTGCTTTCCTACTTGCAATGCTCTTCTGAGTCGTAAAACGTTGTGTGCTTGTAAAGCGCCATCAAGTCGCAGCCGACTTATGGCGGCCCCAGCAAGGGGCCTTCAGGGCAAATGAGAAGCAGAGGTGGTTGACCGCCTTCCTCTGCAGAGTCTTCCTTGGTGGTCTCCCGTCCAAGTACCAACCCTGCTTAGCTGCTGACATGAAAAATTAGGTGTTTGTTTTCTGGTAGAATAGTGGAGTGGTCTCTAGAGTACTGGGCTTTTCTGCAGAGGAAGGTTTCTACAGAAAACACCCAGTTTGGTGTAGTGGTTAAGTGCGCAGACTCTAATCTGGGAGAACCGGGGTTGATTCCCCACTCCTCCACTTGCACCTGCTGATGTGACCTTGGGTCAGTCACAAGCTCTGGCACAGCTGTCCTTGAAAAAGAGCAGTTTGTGTCAGTGTTCTCTCAGCCCCACCCACCTCACAGGGTGTCTGTTGTGGGGAGGGGAAGGGAAAGGAGTTTGTAAGCCGCTCTGAGACTCCAAGTGAAGGGCGGGGTATAAATCCAATCTCTTCTTCTTCTTCTTCTAATATTCCGTCCGGTTTAAACATCCAGGCTTCAAGGCCAGGGCTTTCATAGAGCAGAGTGGGACACGGGACGGCTATTCCTAACTGCTTTATTCGTTTCTGTGCCAGGTTCCTCCAATATATCTCCACTCTCATGTTTCTTCTTATCTCTTACCAACAGCAGGCACTTATCTTGTCCGTCTTTGGAGGGGTTTGTGTGTGTGTATGTGTGTGAGTGACTGTCACTATAACTATTTTGAACCCAATTTCATGTATGTATAACTGGGTTTCCTATTACATATCTGTTTATTAAATTGATGCACTTCTTTGTGATGAATGTTTCCAAAGCAGTTACCAAAAATTAAAACACAGGCACAATCAATGCAATAAAATCCAATCAACAACCAATCACAGATATTCAAAATCAACTACAGGATAACAGATTTCTCACTTAATTAGCCAGGATCACATTTCCAAAGGCTTGCTAGAACAAGTATATGTTTTCACTTTCATGAAGATGAAGCCGACCACTAGGGATACAAAACCGCACAACTTCTGGACTTCTCCTGAAAAGGCATTGCATCTGATGGATGCTAATCTTGCATTCAAAAGTGATGATTTGTCTTCAGTGAAGGGCAAGAGGGGTTTGTGACAGGAAAAGCTTCCTGTAAGGATACTACAGATCATGACATTGAAAATCAAAACTAGGACTTTGAATGGGGCTCAGAAGCATATCAGTAACCAGAGTAACTGTGGCAGTGCTGTGGCAATGCACTCCCTTCCGCTGACTCCTGAGAAAAGGTGAGCATGAACATTTTAAAGTAGTTGCTATTTCTGAACAGTCTTCAAGGGCAGCTCCACGGAGCATGCACGACAGCAGTCTAAGCTGGAAGTCACGGATGACAGGGGCCAGGTCTCTACTAAATACGTTACCAGACTCTGGAAGAAGTTTAATGCATCCCATCACCTGTTGGTGTTCGCTAGGCATAGACTGAGGGTCTGGTCACACGGACGTTTAGTGCAGGACTCGCAGCTGATCTCTCCCGCAGAAAAGGTTCCTGTCTATATAGGCAAACCCGCTTCCCGCTCCGAAGCCAGCAGATTCCCGCGGTTTCAGCTCTTTCACCCGTGTTTTTTTTACACCCGTTGGAGCAGGTGTTTTCCGACATCTCGTGCTTTGTATCCGTGGTTTTGGTATCTGGACAGCAATCCGCCGTGACCACGCTACCCTCCCCCCCATTTTTTGGGGGTTTTTTTTGTTTCCGGTTTTAGTTATGCGCTTGTGCAAACAGGCGCTAGCTTTTATTTTGGTCTTTTCCAGCTGTCAAACGAGCAAAAAAACCTGCCGAGCACAGGCAGAGCTGGGAACTTTGTTCGGGAAGGAGCGAGTGAGTTCGAAGCTGCTCCCGGATGTGTGCGCCGGCCAGAGAGAGAAGGAGGAAGGAGGCGGGCTGGGAAGGGAAGCTGCCGCCGCCGGGCAGGGGATGAAGCCCGGGGACTGCCTCTCCGCCCAAAGGGGAGTGAAAAGTTAGGCGACTCGTCGGTGGCACGCGCATGGGAAGACAAGCACATGCCCAGATATATATATATATATATATATTTTTTAAAAAACCACCTGTATGAACAGTACTTCGCGCGAGGGAAGCGGAAGACAGAGGGACCGTCTGACCACCTCCAAGCGATATAAAATGTCGCGGATATAAAAATTGCGGGAAAACTAGCATGGTAAGAGGTCCGTGTGACCAGACCCTGAGACCTGGGTACTGATATAAATTGATGACAATCCACTTCTAAGTTGGACCTGGGCTAAGCAAGACCCAGCTCCAATCCTGAAATGTTCCAGGTGTATTATTTCTAAATACCCAACTCCTTGAGGGAAAGCAAAATAGTAAAAAGCCCAGTAGCACCTTTAAGACTAACAAACTTTATTGTAGCATACGCTTTTGAGAAACACAGCTCTCTTCGATGACGCTTGGTGATTGACAGTGACGCTGTGGTGAATTGGTTATAGGGTTGGATTAAGATATGCGAGACCAGGGTTCAAAACTCCACTCTACCGTGAATCTTGTTGGGTGGCTTGGGTCAGTCCCTTTCTGAGCCTAACCTACCTCACAGGGCCGTTGTGAAGATAAAATGGGGAAACCATGATGGCTATCCTGAGCTCCTTGGAGGAAGGACATTCTAATGTACTACTGGCTGGAAGATGGTTTTACAATTACTTGGATGTCAAAGATACACCCATCACTCTTTTCTCTATATACGCACAAGCTTTTATATTATTTCCCGATTATGGGATAGGGTTGTTTCATGTTCTGCTCACTTCAAAGGCCATAAGCACTGTACATACATTTGCACTTTAGAATTATTGGTTAATGTGTTTTTATTAATACATTCAGGTATAGGAAAAGGCAGTTTCCAGTTAAAACAGTGTATTGAAAAATGCTGACATGCTATTCAGTAAAAAACAGAACTACTGTAGAGTGTGTGTGTGTGTGTGTGTGTCTACACACCTGAAATCCCACATGCCTATTTATAAACCCATGCTAGCAAATCTCATTGCAGACTGCTCCCAAACCGATAATACTCACACCTTAGATGCAAATAAAGAGCTCTGTTTGTATGAATGTAATTTCCCAGAGAAAGTGACAATTACAGAAACGAACGTTGACAGATACTCAGAAACATTCATTGCTACTTTGATTTATTTTATTTTTTTTAAATCGCAGGAAACTTAATTAGTGTTCAATACTGAAAAAAAGTGGCCACCCGAAAATGGGATGTTGATTATAGATTACGTTTTCAAATTACCGGACTATCAATACAGCAGAGATCTTATCTGTGTAGACTGCTACCCATAAAATGCTTGTAAAAATCAGCTGAAGAATATTTAAGAGCCGTTAAACTTGCATCCTGCTAGATATAAAAAGCCCTGGCATGGGTAGTCCAGGCTAGCCTGGTATCGGAAGACAAGCCAGGGTCAGTGCTGGCTAGTATCGGGATAGGAGAACACCAAGGAAGTCCAGTGTTGCTACACAGAGGCATACGATGACAAACCACCTCTGAATGTCTCTTGCCTTGAAAACTCTATGCCATAAGTCAGCTGACAGCACTTTTCACTGCCACAGTATGCAAAAAAAAAAAAGGTTAGTTTAGAAAACCAGACTAACCTGTGGATCTGCTCATTTCCACCTATCAGGAATGTTCCCTCTAAGCTGTGGAGTCTTGTGAGCAAAAATTCTACTTTGTGAGCTACTGGCCTTAAAGTTGTGAGCGAGCGATTTGGCTGCTGCAGAAATTAGCTTGATCTGGAGCCCTCCTTCCTGAGCGGAGACAAAAAGCTGTGAGCCGGAGGCTAAAAAACTGTGAGCTAGCTCACACTAACTCAGCTTAGAGGGAACAAATGTTTTTTTTCACACGTGTGATCTTTAGAACGGTGTATAAAATATCCACAGAAGTGGTTCCTTGCTCTGGGTACCCTCTCTAGGATGGAAGATGAGGAGGTCATTGGATCTCTGTGGTGAGTTTTTAAACTGTGTGATATTTGCTGTAAGGTTGCCAGCTCTGGGTTGGGAAATACCAGGAGATTTGGGGGGTGGAGCCTGAGAAAGGAGGGAATTTGGGAGGGGAGGGGCCTCAGCAGGGTGTGAGGCCATAGAGTCTGGTCTTCGAGGCAGCCATTTCCTCCCCTCCCAAATTCCCTCCTTGATCTCGGTCATCTGGAGAGCAGTTGTGAAAATGGGACATCTCCAGGCCCCACCAGGAGGTTGGCAATGGCAACCCTAGACAACTGCTTCCCTTCGCTCTCTGCTTTGTAGGTGGTCCAATCTCCTTAATTCAGGGAAGGGAAGAAAGGAAAGTGGGTGAATCCGAGAATGGGGTTAAATTTCTGAGAGCTGCCGAAAGACTGGGTGTTGAAGGGGAGGGGGGCAGAATGGTACGATTCCCCTCCCCAGGAAAGAAGTCAGAGAGGAAGCACATTTCAAACAACCCCCATGTCAAAGCCAACCCCAAGGAACTGATACTGGTGAGGGACGAACTGACAAATTGTGGGTGAAAACTGAAAACGTGTAAAGGAATTTCCTAACGTGGTTTTGTGTTTGGGACAGTTGTCAGCTTGTGGATTGTCAGGGCATCTGAAAGCGACCCCCCCCCCCAATGTGTTTGTTAAACTTCTAACCACCTTTTGACTCAAACAGGCCTCCTCTTGGATAGTAACACCATGACAGTTGTTTGAACGGGTGTGTGTGTGATTTTTATAAGTGCAACTGAATTTTAGGACTTCACTGATTCAATATTTGGGCAGTTTGCTGGTGGTTTATAAGGGTTGGTTTAGTTACAGACAAACTTAGTCAGTACAACCAACATCCGAACTGACACCCGTTTTTAAGGCTTTGGAGCATAAAGGTAGCTTTTTCCTGTGCAGCATCTCTGAAGAAGAAGATTGGATTTATACCCCACCCTTCAGTACCCGAAGGAGTTTCAGTGTGGCTTACAATCTCCTTTCCCTTCCCCTCCCCACAACAGACACCCCGTGAGGTAAGTGGGGCTGAGAGAGCTGTTTCAAAGGCTGCTCATGAGAGAACAGCTCTGAAAGAACATGTGACTGACCCAAGGTCACACCAGCAGCTGCATGTGGAGGAGTAGGGAATCAAACCCGGCTCTCTCAGAGTCCACGTTCCTAACCACTACACCAAACTGGCTCTGCTGACTGACCATCCCTTTGTTATGTTTGTTATGCTGAAGGAATGGTTGTTGGTCTTTCTTCTGTGTGTGCTCATTGTTAGGAGTAATCCCCTGATCTCGGAGAGCCATTTTGGGGCAGCGCTCTGGACTTCAAGAAGAGAAAAGATGAAAAAAACTCTGGAAACATTTGGTTCAAAGGAAAAACTTTGCAATCAGCTTGCTGTTTTCTATTCTTCTAAATAATTTGTTGTTTTCTGGAAATGTTGCTGTCCTTGCAATTGACGGTGTATGGTATGCATGTGCCATCAAGTCGCAACCACCTCATGGCAACCCCAGCAAGGGGCTTTCAAGGCAAGTGAGAAGCAGAGATGGTTGGCCATTGCCTTCCTCTGCAGAGTCTTCCTTGGTGGTCTCCTTTCCAAGTACCAACCCTGCTTAGCTTCTGAGATCTGAAGAGCAGGGGTCATTTCATAGAAAAAGAGCTAGGGGAACTCATTAGCATAACTCATTAGCATATGCCACACCCCCTGACGGTGGCCGGAAGCAGGGGGCGGGGCTTCGTCATGTGCCCCGCCCCCCACGTTCCCCCCCGAAATGACCTCTGCTGAAGAGATTGGGCTATACCCTGCCATTTCACTCCCTTGCAATTGACTGGAAAATGTTAAATGCTAAACATTTATTAATTAATTCATTCATTCCCTGTTTTTCTTCCCAATGGGGACCCAAACTGGCTTACAACATCGTTCTCACCTCCTGCTGTTCATCCCGACAACAGCCTTGTGAGGCAGGTTAGGCTAAAATGATGGAAACGTGACAGACACAAAATAGACATTGAAAACCAGGGGTAATTTCCTGCGGGAGTGCACAGGAGCGGAGCTCCGGCAGTAAGGAGCTCAGGGGGCGGGCACATGCAACAAGCCCCACCCCCTGCTCCCAGCAGCCCTCAGTCGGGCCACGAGGAGCAAGAAGCAGCCTTCTGACACACTTCCGGGGATGTCAGGGGGTGAGGCATATGCAAATAAGTTATGCTAATGAGTTATGCTAATGAGCTCCTGCACCTCTTTTTCTACAAAAGGACCCCTGTTGAAAACTATAAAAACTGGCTGAATTTGCAATATTTGTAAAAGAATTTAGATTGGAGGATGCCAGAATTTGAATTCCCCAAGCTGAAAGTAACTGAAAAGTGACCGGTTCATGCACCCCTAGCCATTTTCTTAGAGTTCTTTCCAGGGAAATGATGCCAAACTTACATTAAGGTTCAAACACTTGACATTTTACTTGCTCAGAATACTGAGTTCAGTTTCCTTCCAGATCAGGCTAATGCTGCGCAATACATCCTTTTGAGAAAAAACATGTTATGACGCAACGGGGAAAAGTATAGGAAGATGAATTGTGGTTTACCTTTCGAGAAAGCTCTTATTTTAGGTTTGTGCAGTGGTGTGGGAAATCATCGTGGATGCTACCTGGGATGCCTTGTCCTTTCTCTCTCTTTAAGGCAGGGGGAAATTGTATTCTTCTTATAGAAGGAGAAGAGATTGACGGTTACAGGACAACAAGCGTAGCTCCACAGGAAAAGTATACGTGATTCATTCCTAGCTTTTCGTATTGTTCTGTTCTTCCCTCCCCCCAAAGGGCAAAGGCAATAACAATGATCCTGCTTCTGCTCTCCCTTTTCACCCATATCACCTCTCACAGCCCCTCTAAGGAGATCTGAATGCAGACAGAGGGAACTCTCCATGGGTAGTAGCAGGGGTCATTTCCTGCAAGAGCGCACAGGAGCGGAGCTCCGGCAGTAAAGAGCCCAGGGGGCGGGCACATGCAACAAGCCCCACCCCCTGCTCCCAGCAGTCCTCATTCAGAGCAAGAAGCAGCCAGGTAAGTTGCAGAGCCCCCCCCCAGCCCAAAACAGTCCAGTGGCACCTTTAAGATCAAGTCTTATTCAGGCACAAGCTCTCCCTCCCCTGCGAGGACAGATCTGCTATGTTCCCCCCCCCCCAATAGCTAGGAATCCAAAACAGTCCAGTGAATCCTGAGCAGTGGGTGTTGCCTTCTGACACACGTCCGGTGATGTCAGGGGGTGTGGCATATGCAAATAAGTTATGCTAATGAGTTATGCTAATGAGCTCCGGCACCTCTTTTTCTACGAAATGACCCCTGGGTAGTAGATTCCGCATCTAAATCTGTTGTACATCTAAATGCATCCCCAAACACATGAAGCTGCCTTCTACTGAATCAGCCCATGGGTCCGTCAAGGTTGGTATTGTCTACCCAGACTGACAGTGGCTGTCAAGGGTCTCTGGCTGAGGTCTTTCATACTACCTGATCCTTTTAGCTGGAGATGCCAGGGATTGAACCTGGGACCTCATGCATGCCAGGCAGATGCTCTGCCACTGAGCTACTTCCTCTCCCCCAGCATATTTTCTAGTCCCCTGCCCTGTTGTCATAAGAAGAGCCCTGCTGGATCAGACCAATAGTCCACCTAGTCCAGCATCCTGTCTTGCACAGTGGCCAACCAGTTCCTCTGGAGGGCCAACAACAGTGCCTAGAGGCTGAGGCCTTCCCCTGAGGTTGCCTCCTGGCACTGGGATTCAGAGGATTAGTGCCTCTGAATGTGGAGGTTCCTCTTAGTCACCATGATAGACTTATCCTCCATGAATCGATCTAAACTCCTTTTAAAGCTGTTTATTCCTGTGGCCATCATGACATCCTCCAGCAGCGAATTCCACATTTTCATCACTCTCTTTGTAAAGCAGTATTACCTTTTGTCCATCCTAAACCTACTGCCCATCAGCTTCATTGGATGCCCCCGAATAAGAACATCCAAATGATGCACTTCCAAATGATGCGCTCATTGAGAGGTGTGGTATGGGGGGTAGGTACATTTGGAAGTGCATCTGCAGTGCATGTGTCCAGACCACATCAACTTTCAGATGTACCTTGGCGCACATCTGGGTGTCCACCCATCCCCCCATTTAAAAGCAGAAAGGACATCACCAGTCAGGCAGCCACATGTACAGGCATCATCCACACGGAATACCTTTGCCACATGCTATGCTCGGGTATCCCTACGGAGCACAGGCTGGCTCCTTTGCTGCAGAAAGTCTCTTGCCCCGGTCAGGGTCTGACCTGGGCCACTTTTCTTCTATCCTAAGCTGAACATTTGGAAATGATTTTGCCCAGAGGGTGGGGAGGGAGTGGAATAAACAATGGGAAAAGTCCCCTCAAACCAGTGCTTCTGAATCTTGCGAGTCCAATAGCTTAAACTTTTGCACCCAGCATCCTAAATCTAATCCTGAACTTGGTCCCAAAGTGTGGATCAAAAAATCCGCACAGTGAGGTCAAATACAGAAAGAAGAGATGGAGGGCAAGAACAGTTGAGGGTCAATTAAAGGGGGGGGAGGAGGAGGAGGAGATTGGATTTATACCCGGCCCTTCACTCGGAGTCTCAGAGCGGCTTACAATCTCCTTTCCCTTCCCCTCCCCACAACAGACACCCTGCAAGGCAGGTGGGGCTGAGAGAGCTCTTTCGAGGACTGCTCTTAAGAGAACGGCTCTGAGAGAACTTGTGACTGACCCAAGGTCACACCAGCAGCTGCATGTGGAGGAGTGGGGAATCAATCCTGGTTCTTCTAGATTAGAGTCTGTGCTCCTAACCACTACACCAAACTGGCTGGGGGGGGGGGGGGAACTGGCCTACTCCGTGCCCTAAGAAGTTATGCAGTTTTGAAGGAGGAGACTTTGGAATGGAGGATTTCCAAATCTCCCCCCGCCCCATGATTCCTCATGGGCCTCTCCAATAAAATATAATTATCCACATCTATGGTTGGGGTACAAGCATACTTTGGGGGCTCCCGATATGCAGAACGACATTACTGTGCATTTTTTTTTTGCTAAATCGCTTCGAGAAGGCAGAACGTTGCCAGTCTGGTATAGTGGTTACAGTGTCAGGCTAGGACCTCAGAGACCCCGGTTTGAAGGCTCACTCTGTCCATAGAAGTTTGCTGGGTGACCACGGGCCAATCACACACTCTCAGCCTAACCTACCTTGCAGGGTTGTTGAGTGGGTAAAATGGAGGCGAGGAGAGCATTGTAAGCCTCAGGTCCACACTGGGGAGAAAGGGAGGGCATAAATGCAGTACATATCAAATGTAAACAAAATTGCTTTTTAGGAGTCATGGAATATTGAAGGTGGTTTTGTGTCAGTGAAAGGAGAAGAGGATAAGAGAAGGGGAATGTTCCAGAGTCCAGCAGTTCACAGCATCCAGATGATTGTGCACATCATAAGACCCCAACCTTTTTGAGTCAGGGGGCACCTTTGAACTTCTGACACAGTGGGGTGGGCACAGCCACAAAATGGCTGCCACAAAATAGCTGCTGCAGGAGGTGGAGACAGCCACAAAATGGCTGCCGCAGCTCACCTTCAGTCCCACCGTGAAGACCCTTGTGCTGCAGTGCCAGCTCCCGCCCAAGCAAATCTCCTGTCGACTTTTTATGAACACTTGGCGGGCACCACAAATGTGCCATTGGGCACCATGGTGCCCACAGAGACCTCATATGGTGTACCTTCTCCCCTGCTCAAGGAAAAAATCCTCTCCTAGACATCATAGCTGCAAGTGTCTACAGTCAGTAATATTGGACAATTGGTGATCAGGGAGATGTGGAAAGCAAGTAGCCCCAGAGTTTAGCTGTCATGTACCGGTGGCTCAAGTGGTTAAGACGCTGAACTGCAGGCTGTGGAAGGTCAGTAGTTCGGCAGTTCGAGACCCGAGTGCCGCATGACGGAGTGAGCTCCCGTCTCTAGTTCCAGCTCCTGCCAACCTAGCAGTTCGAAAGCAAGAAATTGCAAGTAGATAAATAGGTACCACTTCGGTGGGAAGGGAACACCATTCCGTGCGCCTTGGTGTTTAGTCATGCCGGCCACATGACCACGGAAACGTCTTCGGACAGCGCTGGCTCTTCGGCTTTGAAACGGAGATGAGCATCGCAACCCTAGAGTCGGACTCGACTGGCTTTCGAGCAAGGGAACCTTTACCTTTACCTTTACCGTTGCAGATTTAGGGACCATTTCCACAGTAGTGAAATTGCCTGCACTGGCGTTTTTAAAACTGTGTGTTATGTGAAATTTTCCACAGTAGATTTTTCCTCACCAGGCGCAAACCTGAGATTTCTCCTTCTTACCCCGTGTTTTTGGAACTCGCTAAAACTGGGGATTTTGAAAACGTGAGGTGAGAAAGAGAAAATTTTGGGTTTTCACCTGGTGAGAAAAAAATCTACTGTGGAAAATTTCACATAACGCACAGTTTTAAAAAATTTCAATGTGGGGAATTTTACTGCTGCGAAAATGGTCAGGGAGGGGACTTTCCCCTTGGTTTATCTCCCCCGCCCCCAATGCATGGACAACATCATCCCCGAATGTTCCATTTAGGATAGAAGAAATCATTACACTGTGCTGGGGGGGAACCCAATTTTAAGCCATAAGGGGAGCCATAAACATATGGTAGCCCATTACAGCCCCAATTCAATAGAGAGTTAAGCACATTTAAGCCCCATTGTTTGCAGAGAGTTTAAGCATGCTTAATTCTCTCTAGGGTTATGGAGGCAATGTTTTCCCCGTTTATTATTAGGTCGACGGTGTTCAGGCAGAATGGTATTTCACTGGCTGCCACCATATTCCATTGTCAACCAACATCTTCTGCCTCACATGTATACAAGGAGTTATCAATGTTAATCTAATTCCTTCTGTGTTCCTTGGAGAATAGGCTGCTGCCGGAGGCAGGAGAAATCACATCCATCTGGTTGCCAAAAAATTGGATGCCGATACTTAGAAGCTGCCAGTGTTGTTGGTCTAGTTTTGCTCAGGCTTTGCCCCTGTGGATTTTATACCCATTACCAAATAAATATTGACAGTAGAATGTCTGAGAAGTGTCATTTTTGAGGGTCAGTCCCCGACACAATATCAGGGATGATACAAAACCGGCAAGTGGATGGATTTGGTTTAAAAACAAGCAAGGGACCCAGGAGGGATGAGCAGATGGTCCCTATTTCCTTTCCTTTCAGAATCATTTATATTTTTGTGAATGACTTCAGTCCCCACTTTTTACTGTTGGTGTTGCAGATTTATTTGTATTTGATACGTCCGCGGCACAGTTTTATATGCATTTTATAGGATATATTTATGCACAATATATGTCATTTTGATAGTGTATGGGTTGGATCCAGACTAAACTGCCCATTTCTGCTGATTCCCCCTTCCTGCTGCAGACCCCCCCCCTCATGTCATTCTTGCAAGTTCCCTGCCCCCCCCCCCATACACACAAGAGCTGCATTTCATGGGAAGCAGTGAGCTGTGGTGGGAGGGGGGAGGCAGGAAAGCAGGCGGGGAGAGAGAGGGAAGTTCCATTCTGCTGCTGGAGAATGTAGCCCAGATCCAATCTTATACATCATGTCTAATATCAGTCTCTTGATCTGCAGATAGCGCCGGGAAATGCGTACATTTCCCTTATAAAATCCAGTGGGGGAAAACAAAATGGCATGAAAATACAGCATCAGGAGTCCAATCATACTAGGGAAGATCAAAATAGGGATTTTAATCTTGAAACGTCAGGAATTTTACATTATTGAGAACAGGAGTCATTTCGTAGAAAAAGAGGCGCAGGTGCTCATTAGCATAACTTATTTGTATATGCCACACCCCCTGACGTCACCGGAAGTGTGTCAGAAGGCAACATCCACCGCTCAGGCTCCGCTGGACTGTTCTGGATTGCTAGCTATTGGGGGGGGGCGTGCAGATCTGCCCTCGCAGAGGAGGGAGAGCTTGTACCTGAATAAAACTTGGTCTTAAAGATGCCACTGGACTGTTTTGGACCGGGGAGCCTCTGCAACTTACCTAGCTGCTTCTTGCTCTGACTGAGGGCTGCTGGGAGCAGAGGGCGGGGCTTGTTGCATGTGCCCGCCCCCTGGGCTCTTTACTGCCAGAGCTCCGCTCCTGTGCGCTCCTGCAGGAAATGACCCCTGATTGAAAACATTTATTAGCTGCCTTTCTGCCTTCTAAGAAGCTCAAGGTGTCTTACGATATGGTGCTGGCAGAAAGAGGTCACAGTCGACTTCTGGCGCCCCGTAGGCCTTTCAAGGCAAGGGACATTCAGAGGTGGTTTGCCTGCCTTAGTGGTCTCCCTCCCAAGTGTGGACAAGGGCTTAGCTTCCAAGATATGACATGATGGGGCTGCTCAGATCAGGGCAGGCTTACAGTAAAAACAAAAATGACACACAGTAAAACACACATGAGCACTAATATAAAATCAATATCTTTTGTATAAAGCTCATTTCATGTGAGACTCGCCTGAATGTTTCAAACGCCTCCTTAGCCTTTGGGTCTGTGACCTGTCGCTCAGCATGAGGGCCAATCCCATGCCTGGATCACCTCCCTCCGTCACCTCGGCCCACCCACAGACCCACCAGGCACCCTCTCACCCACAGTCTGTGCGGGGCCGCTGGCCAGGAGCCGGCCTGTCTCCTCCACCACCTTCTGTGGCTGTTTGCCGCCCTCCCGGAGGGCTGGGTGCTGTGTGGCCTCTCCGTGACCGCCGCACTTGGCACCTTGCCCCGCCGGTGCCTCCACCAGATGGGGGGGGGGGTCAGGCTGGTCCACCTGGCCTCCTTCACCCATGGGGACCTTCAGCGTGCTGGCCAGCCAGGGCGCTGGGTGCCCCATTGCTGGAGGGCCGCGGCTGATCGCCTTGGCCTCCAGTAGACTTGGGCCGGCGGCGACACCGCACCCCTTCCCCCCTTCACTGCTCAGCTGTCCTGAGTGGCCGGGTCCCCACCACCACCCCGCCAACGCTAGCTCCCGCTGTGTCCTCCTACAGCGGTCCTTCTTCCTATAGAAAACATAAAACCAATAATTTAAAATGGCCAGTAGGCAGAAGAACTGAAATTAACTGAAAGCTGTCACAAACACTTTGCACAAAGTGTGGTGCTGCATGAACTTTCCATCTTCTCTCCTCCGACTGCAGTCTTCTGATCCCCTCCTCCAACTGTGTCCCCTTGGGCCAGCGATGATCATGACCGTCAAAGTGAGAGGGGGAAACTGGCAAAAATTCCCCTTGTTCACTTGCATGAAGTGCCTACTGCAAACCGAAAGGGTATTTAGAATTTGTCTGGTCATTGAATTCTCCCTTCACAATAAATTGTGGGCTAATTCCATCCTTTAGAGCTCCTGAGCTCCGGACTCCTGGCCATCTTCACTTCGGTGCTCTGAGTCACGGCAAGCAACCACGGGAATCCAGAGGCAACTTCACGGGTTTACTCAAACTGGAGGATAAATGTCTCGGTCCTTTCTTCAGCGTCACCCTGTCAGCATGATTTCCAAAGCAAAAAAGTCTCTCCACCAGAGGGGAATTAACTCTGTGACAATGATTGGTATACAGAATAGGATATGAGCTTCTGACACTTCCATGCCGTAAAAAGAACCCTAATTTGGAACGGAATGTGCTAACTCTTGTCACTGTAAATCAAGGGGCAATAAATGTCTCTGCAATGCAGTTTATTTAGGGGACTATTGGAGCACCCTTCTCACAAAGCATCAAAAATGTTTTCTGATTGTGGGGAACGACCACTTCATGTGGTGGCTTTAACATATAGACTCACTAGTCACACAGATGGTCCCTTTACATAGGGAGATTCCATTGCCACAAACCAGCAGTTTTTAGCTGTCAGCTAGTTTCGATTGTGACTGCACAATCTGGTCATTGCACAACCCATGGAAAGGCTGTAGCAGAGAAGACCTACCCAGATCCAGGACAGCAGGAGCAAGTGCTAGCAAGAAGAAGAAGAAGAAGAGATTGGATTTATACCCCACCCTTCACTTGGAGTCTCAGAGCGGCTTACAAACTCCTTTCCCTTCCCCTTCCCACAACAGACACCCCGTGAGGTAGGTGGGGCTGAGCTCTCTCAAGAACTGCCCTTTCAAGGACAGCTCTGACAGAAATATGGCTCGCCCAAGGTCATCCAGCAGCTGCAAGTCGAGGAGTAGGGAATCAAGCCTGGTTCTCCCAGATTAGTGTCCACGCACTTAACCACTACACCAAACTGGCTCTCCAGTTTGAATTCCTCCAGTCTTCCATCAAGAACCAATGGCCAACCAGAGAACAAGAGCACAACCAGTCAGACACAAGGAATTCAGCACCCTGGACAGGTCACAAGGAACAGACCTGCTGTTCCCATGGCGTACTGAACTCTTTTCTCTTTGCCCAGCCTGCAGCTTCTTCAACATTTGCCCTCTTCCCGCAGAGAGGAGAGCTGGTTATTCCAAAATTTTAAAAGGGGAGAGAGCAGATTTTAAGCATACTTTTGGGATTCTGTTGATAAGATCGTAGACTCACAGAGTTGGAAGGGGCAATACAGGGCATCTAGTCCAGTCCCCTGCTCAATGCAGGATCAGGAGGAAGAGGAAGAAGAAGAAGAGAAGGAGGAGGAGGAGGAGGAGGAGATTGGATTTATACCCCGCCCTTCACTTGGAGTCTCAGAGCAGCTTACAAACTCCTTTCCCTTCCCCTCCCCACAAGAGACACCCTGTGAGGTAGGTGGGACTGCTGAGAGAGCTCTTTTGGGAACTGCTCTTTCAAGAACAGCTCTGATAGAACTATGACTTGCCCAAGGTCATCCAGCAGCTGCAAGTGGAAGCGTGGGGAATCAAACCTAGTTCTCCCAGATTAGAGTATGTACAGATCATCCCTCACAAGTGTTTGTCCAGATGCTGCTTAAAGACTGCCAGGGAGGGGGAGCTCACCACCTCCCTAGGCAGCTGATTCCTCTGTTGCACAACTCTGACTGCACACAACACTCCAGGTGCAGCCTGACGAACGCAGCGCACAGTGAGACTATGACATCTTGCAATATGGATGTTATGCCTCTGTTGACAACATCCCAAGATCACATTAGCCTTTTTTGTCAACGCATTACACTGGCTGCTCATATTTAATTGATGGTCCACCCGTACCCCAAGATCTTCTTCACACACACTGCTACCCAGAAGTGTATCCCCCATCCAGTATGTGTGTTCCTCATCTTTGCTGCCCAGATGTAGAACTCGGCATGCCATAACATCTGGCCTGACAAAGAATTCTGGGGACCTTGAAGACTTGTACACCATGACATGCTGTTGTGTTGGACCTAATAGAAGGCCTTACATGGACTGTGTTCTTAGGTTTTGCTTGTGGACCATCGCAGCTGAAAACCTGTTGACTTCTTCAGGGCCAGAAATCCATAGCTCACACGTTTTTATTTCTATTAACTTCACTGATAGCTTGCCTTTCTCCTCCCAGTGGGGACTCAAGTGGCTGATGTCATGCTCCTCTCCTCCGTTTTATCCTCACGACAACCCTGCGAGGTAGGCTACGCTGAGAGGGTATGACTGGCTCAAAGTCACCCAGCAAGATTGCATGGCAGAGCAGGGATTTAAACCTGGGTCTCCCATTCTCCGTGGAAGCCTGCTGGGTGACCTTGGGCATTTCACAAACTGGCCCACCTAACAGGGCAGTTGTTCTGAGAAAATGAAGGTGGGGGGGAGAAGGATGTTCTAAAAGCCTTTGTGAGTCCCAAAAAGGCTGGGTGGGTGGGATACAAATAGATAAAGGCAAATGAAGGCAAAATCTAGTCATGCTACAAAGCCAATCCCATGCCACAACTTTCTTTTAAACCGGAGGTGTCAAACTCATTTGTTACGAGGGCCGGATCTGACATAAATGTCGCTTTGTCGGGCTGGGCCATGTGTGCCATGAAATGTAATGCCAGGTACCAGAGATAGAAACTGTATAAAGGGCAGCAGCTGGTAAGCTCCGAGTTGGTGTATCCTCACTGCAAGGCCCCCTGGGCTGGGAGGGGGGTGCAAAGGAAAACCCACATGGGCAGACTGGAGAGGCAGCAGTGCAGTGCTGCGCAGATGCTCCGACGATGCTTGGCTGCTGCAGACGTTCTGCTGTGCTGAAGGCACCATGGAGTGGCTTTGTCCACTCCTGCTTAGCACTCCCTTGCACCAGGTGCTCGCGGGCCACATAAGAGCCTGGATGGGCCAGTTCTGGCCCTCGGGCCTTATGTTTGACACCCCTGTTTTAAATGTTTCCCACTTCTAGGCTGTGTTTCAGACTAGGAAACCAGTTGCTGATGTAGACCCACAGGGTTTCCTACTTGACCGCTTGCATGCCTGTCTGGGAACTGCTGTCCCTTGGACCTGAGCAGTGTGTTTTATTTTATACTTGACAGCGGAAGCCTCTGCTGGGAGATCCCTGAAGTGGGTCGGTTTGCACTCATATTCTACACAAGTGGAAATGTCTTGAGAGCTCAGAAATATTCTTTCAAAAAGCAATTTTTTTCCTCAAGCAAAAAGGGAAACTATGTTGGTGTTGGTAATATGTAGCTCATATAGCCCCTTAGAAATAGTTGTAGCCCATCCTGAAAACGTAATCTCTCTTCCCTTTTCAGTGAGGTCTACCCTGGATCCTGTTTCCCCCTCTCACTACGTGCATCGAGAGCGTCTTCAGAAGGAGACCCTGCCGAGCATTCAGCTACCAGAAGGTGTCTTTTGCAGCATCTTTTGTGGGAAGACCTGTGTAGAGTGAGATAAAGAATGTACAACACAGCAAATCTGTTCTGAAGTCCTTGCAAGCGCTGCCCGTCAGCCAAAAGAGAGATGGGAAGCTTTATGGGTGGCAGCCCAGAAAGGAATTTGCTTCTGCATATCGAATCAGTACGAGCATATCTTAAAAGTAGGGTGCCAATGAGGAACAGACTTCAAAAGGGAGGGAGGGAGGGAGGGAGGGAGGGAGGAACTATTTCCTTCATGGTGTAAGATGCTGCAGTCGTCCAGGAAGATGCTCATAGTCTTTTTAATAAACATGTAGCAACATTATTCATCCCTGACCTGGATAGGCCAATCTCGTCAGACCTCAGAAGCTAAGCAGGGTTGGCCCAATGCTTCCTCCAAGCTGTGGCGTCTTGTGAGCAAAAATCCTACTTTGTGAGTGACCAGCATTAAAGTTGTGAGCAAGCGATTTGGCTACTGCATCAATTAGTTTGCTCTGGAGCCCTCCTTCTGGAGCTAAGACAAAAATGTGTGAGCTGGAGGCTAAAAAACTGTGAGCTGGCTCACGCTAAATCAGCTTAGAGGGAACATTGGTTGACCCTGGCTAGTACGTGGATGGGAGACTATCAAGGGAGTCCAGGGTTGCTACACAGAGGCAGGCAAGGGCAGACCACCTCTGAACATGGATAGCACCGGTTAGACCAATCTCATCAGATCTCAGAAGCTCAGCAGGGTTGGCCCCTGCTCTGCTATCTCTAAGTATTGCAGGTGTCAGAACCCACAGCCAACAACCTTGAAGGAAGTCCACTGGGAAAAGCTCTCAAGCAGAGACCAACAGTACAGGCACGTTTGGCCATTTCCAATATGCGGTGGTTTCTCAATTGTGAAGGTCAGATCTTGGCTATCGTGAGGGTCCATCTCAGCTCCCTTATATTTTCTTCCCTTCTCTTTTGAATTATGAATAATGTTCAGCAATCTGTTTCCTGTGTTATATTAGTTCCAGGTTACTAGAACACAGGAAACAGATTCAAGGTTTCTTCACAGCCCTCCTGCTCTTGGACAGACCAGTGGGATTGCATTTATACATTTAGTTATCGTTTATAATTTTACATTTATTTAATTATTGACTTTATTTAGATCCCACCATTCTCCCCAATGAGAACCCAAAGTGGCACACGTCCTTCTCCTCACCTCCATTTTCTTCTCACAACAACCCTGTGAGGTAGGTGAGGCTAAGAGGGTATGACTGGCCCAAGGCCACCCAGCTGGCTACCACAGCAGAGCAGGGATTTGAACCTGGGTTTCAGGGATCCTCGTCCAACATTTTAACCACTACACCACGTTGGCTCTCCTTGGGTAGAGCGAGATGGCAGAATGCTGCAGCTGCAGCATCGTGTTTTTGAAGGCTTACTCATAGGTCGCAGTGGCCTCTCCCTGATGGATTAACTTTTAACATTCCTGGAGCTTTGTATCTGGAGAGGGGCAACATTCACCAATGTGACAGCCCATCTACTTTTCAAAAAAGATCCATAATGCTCAGACCCTATTACTTCATTCGGTGCATGTGTACAATGGTTTCTCTCCAGAACTGGGGCACTCAGTGGTCCTTTCCGTACTAGACCTTAAATCCCGATTCAACCCTGTCCCCAAACTTACATTCTGCACTACACATGTATTCACCCCTGTAATGATCTTGGGGTATTTTTTGTTTCCACATTACATTGAGGTCACCCTGGTTTCGCCCCACACTTGTCCCAGGATAAACGGATGCTGTTATAACCAGGGATAAATGCAAGGTCTTGTGTCACGAGTTGAACTCTGATAAAACCAGGGTTGAGATCCAAGTGCGGAAAGGACCAATGACTCTCCGTCCCTTCCCCGCCTGTCAGATTCCATCGCTTAATCCTTGTTTATTTCACTGCTCCATTTATCTTGTGCCATTTATCTTGGTTTATCTCTCTATTAGGAGCTGCGGTGGCTCAAGTGGTTAAGACACTGAACTGCAGGCTGTGGAAGGTCAGTAGTTCAGCAGTTCAAGACCCGAATTGCCGCATGACAGAGTGAGCTCCCGTCTCTAGTTCCAGCTCCTGCCAACCTAGCAGTTCGAAAGCAAGAAATTGCAAGTAGATAAATAGGTACCACTTCGATGGAAAGGTAACAGCGTTCCGTGCGCCTTGGTGTTTAGTCATGCCGGCCACATGACCACGGAAACGTCTTCGGACAGCGCTGGCTCTTCGGCTTTGAAATGGAGATGAGCACCGCAACCCTAGAGTCGGACTCGACTGGCTTTCGAGCAAGGGAACCTTTACCTTTACCTTTATCCCTCTATTGCACTTCCCTTTGTATTACATTTGTACCCTGCCCTTCTCACAAGGAGCTGAAGGTGGAGGGCTTGGTTCTCCCCTCTGCTATTTTGTCCCCACAGCAAGAGAGTGACTGGCCCAAGGCCACCTGGTAGGGTTACCAGCTCTGGGTTGGGGAATTCCTGGAGGTTTGGGGGTGGAGCCTGAGTAGGGCAAAGTTTGGGGAGCAAGGAGGGAACTCTGCGGGGTATAATGTCACAGAGCCCACTCTCCAAAGCAGCCATTTCCTCCAGAAGGGATCTCCATAGCCTGGGGGTCCATTGGAATTCTGGGAGATCTCCAGGCCCCACCTGGAGGCTGGTAACCCTCCCACCCAGATGAGCAGGAACTGGGATCCACGGAGCCTCGGTTTCACTATCCACCATGCAGCACTGCCTCCCAGCTGGATTCTAACATGAAAATTAGAAGCACAAAACAGAAGATACCATAATAAGGACGTAGGAGTATCCCTTCAGGTTTTTGGGGGTCCCTTCAGGAGCTCCCCAGCCTGGGCACCATCTTGCTTCTCTCCAGTGGCCATTTCGTAGAAAAAGCAGTGCAGGAGCTCATTAGCATAACTCATTAGCATGACTTGTTTGCATATGCCACACCCCCTGACATCACCGGAAGTGTGTCAGAAGACAACCCCCACCGCTCAGGCTCCACTGGACTGTTTTGGATTGCTAGCTATTGGGGAGGTGGGGGGAAACGTGCAGATCTGTCCTCGCAGAGGAGGGAGAGCTTGTACCTGAATAAAACTTGGTCTTAAAGGTGCCACTGGACTATTTTGGACCGGGGGGGCGGGGCTCTTCAACTTACCTGGCTGCTTCTTGCTCTGACTGAGGGCTGCTGGGAGCAGGGGGTGGGGCTTGTTGCATGTGCCCGCCCCCTGGGCTCTTTACTGCCGGAGCTCCGCTCCTGTGCGCTCCTGCAGGGAATGACCCCTGCTTCTCTCAGAGATGCAGCCCCACGGAAGATGGGAAAGGACTGCTCCAGCCGGCCTTCCTTGTTTTCTCTTCAGGAGCTCTCTGGCCTGAGCTTCTTCTCCTCTCTTTAGTAAACGCTCTCCCGAGATGCATCCGCTTGCTTTGGCGCTTGATAGCCACGGATGATTTCTCGTTATTAAATCCGTCCTTTCCTAGACTGAGTTACTGTCTCATCTACCCCAAATATAGTTAATTTGTTTCTTAGAGAGTGCTAATGGAGTAATGCACATTCTTGGTGTTACTTCTTGTTTCCATGGCGACATTTCTCTCAGGAGGAATAATTTCGGGTCCCGACGAGACACGCTAGAAAAACACTTGGCAGACGCAAGGGTGCACACGGGGACATCCCTTGAGGGACAGCTCCATTGATGCCCTGTCCCCTAAATAGAGTTGCCAACCTCCAGGTTGGGGCCTGGAGATCTCCTGGGACTTCAACTGATCTCCAGGCAACAGAGATAAGTTCCCCCTGGAGAAAATGGCCACTTTGGAGAGTGGACTCTATGGCACGGTACCTTACTGAGAGTCTCTCCTGTTCTCAGAGCCCCAGGGTCTGCCCCCAAATCTCCAGGAATGGCCCCGCTGGTGGACCTCCTGATGGCAGCTGGGTTTCGGCCACCGTGTGACACAGAGTGCTGGATGGAATGGGCCACAGTCCCGGTCCAGCGTGGCTTCCCTGAAGTCCTTCATCTGCCAAGCCACACCTGGCACTGGCAACCCTATCCAGGTCTGAGCCCTGCGGTGCAGGCCAGGTAGATGCCCCCAGGGCTGTGAGTCTTGGCTTGGCTTTTTTGTTGTTGTTCAGTCGCACAGTCGAGTCCGGCTCTTCGCGACCCCATGGACCAGATCCCGCCAGGCCTTCCGGTCTTCCGCCGTCCTCTGAAGTTGGCTCAATTTCATGTTCGTTGCATCGATGACACTGTCTAACCATCTCATCCTTTGCCGTCCCCGTCTTCTTTGACCTTCAGTCTTTCCCAGCATCAGGGTCTTCTCCAGTGAGTGCTCCCTTCTTATTGGGTGGCCAAAGTATTTGAGCTTCAGTTTCATTATCTGGCCTTCCAGGGAACAGTCAGGGTTGGTTTCTTTTAGGATTGGCACTGACATTAGCCACAGAGAAACAGTAAGGTTGTTGTTGTTCAGTTGCACAGTTGAGTCTGACTCTTCACGACTCCATGGACCAGATCCCGCCAGGCCCTCCTGTCTTCCGCCATCCTCTGAAGTTGGCTCGATTTCATGTTCGTTGCATCTATGACACTGTCTAACCATCTCATCCTTTGCCGTCCCCGTCTTTCCCAGCATCAAGGTCTTCTCCACTGAGTGCTCCCTTAGTGCCATGCAAAACATGCCATTTGAAGGCAAAGGAATATATATTTTAACACCGTTCAGGTTGGAGATCTCGAGCCATCTCGGTCTCTTCCCGGCGGAATGGCTGCAGGAGCACGATCCTGTTTCTTTCCCCCTCGAAGCACTTGTCAGAGAGGATTCGGAAAGCGATGACTCCAGCCTGTTATCTGGGCTGCCCGCTCCCTTCCCTCGCAAGCAACATTTATGGATTTCCAAATGCCCAGGAAGCGTTCAGCGGAAAAGCTGCTGGCAATTACCAAACTCTTACAGCAGTTTAGTGAGATGAGGGGTAATTATTGCCAACCCCCCCCCTTTCCCGTCTCCCAGCATGCGGACGGAACATTCAATTGAGTTCTCCTCATTACTAAAAGCTCCCTTTATAATTTTAGTATTATGTTGATAAATGCCGGTAATGAAACGTTATATGCTTTATTGCCGGTGTTAACGTTAGATTTCTGTCTGATGGTTTAATATCAATGTATAATTTCTCCCCATTATTTCCCCCGTGTTTCCAAGGGCCCTGCACCTCAGCTGTTCTTTTGAAAGCAGAAACGCTTTTCGGTTTTTATTCCTCACCTTTGCCTTTTGTCCCGCACCGCAGAGGGGTCGCCTCTTCCATTCACCAAGCGGATGACTAATGGAGTCATTTCGCAGCAGTGGGCGCGTGGAGAGCTGACCCCTGAGGTTGCTCCAATGACAAAGCCTTGATGTTCACAACCAATGCGCCTTTTGTAAATGCCGCGCCAAACAAAAAAAGGGGGGGGGATAGAATTTTCTCCCATGACACAGGATGGCTGTTTTCCTTTCACTCCAGTGAGTTACATAAATGTGATTTCTTTGTGCCAAAGAGCGAGACAGAAATAGGCAATGCAGGCCAAAATGACATGTATGGCATGCAAACCACTAGAGATGTCAGTCAAAACAAGTGAAGGACAGAGCCGGCCCCATGACCCCTCTGCAGTTCCCTGCTCCGGTGAGTAGTGCCCATTCAGAAGGCGCGCAAAGAGAATTCTATCCATGCCTGTGCTGTGTGTGCCAGAGCATCTAGAGGTCACAAAGACTACCGTTCCCATGATTCCTTCAGGGCTCAAATGCACTGCACATGCCCGTTGCATCCTTCCCTCTTTGCCCTTAAACCAAACTTGACAGGCCATTTAGATTGCAATCCTATGCAAAGTTATACCCCCCAAGACCATTGAAACCAAAGGACTTAGAGCAGTGTAACTCTGTTTAGAATTGTACTGTTAGCTAGTCTTCTAACACCGATGCCGTTCTGAATCCACTCACGCCAACAGGATTTAGAAGGGTGTCGCTTGCTCAGGGCCGCCCAGCAACCCGCTGTCCCAAAGCCAGAGGTCATTTCGGGGGGGAACGCGGGGGATCGCAGTTCCCCCGGGTGAGGTGCGGGGGGCGGGGCACACGATGAAGCCCCGTCCCCTGCTTCCGGCCGCCCCGCTTCCAGCCCTCATTCAGGCAGGAGGAGGCAGGAGAAGAGGGAGGCTAAGTTGCTTCCTCCCCGCCTCTCCCCACCCCTGCCTGCCTGGGGCCAGGGAGGGCCTTGGCGGGGCTTCCTCGCACTCCCGCCGGCCTTGCAGGTCCACCACCGGGCCCCTGATGTCAGGGGGTGTGGCATATGCTAATGAGTTATGCTAATGAGTTCCCCTAGCTCTTTTTCTACAAAATGACCCCTGCCCAAAGCCATCCCACTAGGCTGGCCAACCGCCAAGTGTGGCCTGGAGACCCCCCCCCCAGAATTACAATCTCCAGACTACAGGGATCAGGTGGCTGCTTTAGAAGGCGGACTGGGTGGCATTATACCCCTCCCCAGACCCCACCTTCCCCAGGGTATGCCCCTGAATCTCCAGGAATTTCACAACACGGAGTTGGCAACCCTACCTGCTACCCTCTTCCTCCCAACATTCTGTTCCCTCGGGTTGCCAAACACCCAGTGGCCTCTGGGGACCTCCCAGAATTACAACTGATCTCCAGACGAGAGAGATCCGTTCCCCTGGAGAAAATGCCTGCTCTGGAGGGTCAATTGTACGGCATGACACCAGTGTTCTCTCCAAGCTGAGTCAGTGTGAGCTAGCTGACAGTTTGTTAGCCTCTGGCTCACACCTTTTTGTCTTAGCTCAGGAACGGATGGCTCCGGAGCAAACTAATTCATGCCGAAGCTAAATCGCTCACTCACAACTTTAATGCCAGGAGCTCACAAAGTCGAATTTTTGCTCACAAGACTCCACAGCTTAGAGGGAGCATTGCATGACACCCCGCTGTGGTCCCTCCCTCCCGCTCCTCAGACCCTGCCCTCCCTAGGCTCCACCCCCAAATCCCCAGAAATTTCCCAGCCTGGAGCTGGCAACCCTGTGTCCTTTTTTTTTTTAAGCCCCCAGAGGGGATTTTTTAATTATTTTTTCAAACTACAAAAAACTACCACAGAAAACTAGGAAGGGGGGCTACATATACAGGATAAAGAAAAGATACCCACACTACCTAAAAACCCAAGAGAGGAGATCTTCATTGGCTTAGTTACAATCAATCTTCCCATCGTTTAAGCATAAAACAAACTGAGTCAATCATTAAAAATACTTTTTCTTTTCTATAACTATTACACCTTCACTGTGTCCTGTTTAACAAAGAAATAGAGCCGGGGACAGGGCTTTGTAGATTAAAGGCTGGTTTGGTTCTTAATGCTTGGAGTCCTTAAAGCCAACAAGTGAGTTTAGCCCCAGGTCCCACGCATTCCCTGCTCCTCCTGAATTTATTTTTTTTATTATAATAAGAAAAAAACATATACAAATAACACATATTTCGTTTTACATTACTCAGTACAGTACTACCTTTGGTCAGTAAGTGATAAAATGTTCCCCTCGGTATACTGGTTTTCATAAGTGTTGTAATTGTTGTTTCAAGTGTGGGTGCATAGTTTGATCTTGTTAGCAGATCTGATTACCTAGTATATCTCACAGGTGTAATCACTTGTGGTATGCGGTGTTAGTCGGGAGTATTTCTTTCCTTGACATATCATTTAGTATCAGTGACCATGTTTTAAGAAATCTCATATGTGGAGCTATGCTTGTGTGTTGTGTTCTTTGTATTGAGGCCCTGGTCACACGGCAAAGTTGCTGCGGGAGAGGCACGGATGGTGGGTGGATTATCCCGGCGCGATCACACCCCAACATCTGGGAAGTGGAGCGCACCCGTGGCTTACCGCCAATGTTCCCTCTAAGCTGTGGAGTCTTGTGAGCAAAAATTGTACTTTGTGAGCTACTGGCATTCAAGTTGTGAGCAAGCCATTTGGCTGCCGCATAAATTAGCTTGCTCTGGAGCCATCCTTCCTGAGCGAAGACAAAAATGTGTGAGCCAGAGGCTAACAACCTGTGAGCTAGCTCACACTAACTCAGCTTAGAGAGAACACTGGTGTCATGCCGTACAATTGAACACTGCTTACCGCCGACAATGTGCCTTAAAAAACTAGTACCTCCAAGGTACTAGTAAACGTTTGCCTCCAGACCCCCGTGGTGTGATCGCGCCGGCATGCGGCATTCCCCTCCGGTCCCTCGTTTACCCGCCGGCATCAAGGGAAGGACCGGTGGTGTGCCGCCGCCGAGTCTGATCGCATAATCGCAGATCAAACTGCGCTGGGGCAATTAGCCATGCCTCCCCCCCCCATGATATCCGACCCGTGTGACCGGGGCCTGAATCTGCAATTTTGGACATAATGAACTGTTGCCATAATTTATCATGCTACACTGCCAAAGAGGGTGGGGAAGGTGACTTCCAAGCTGCTGCTATTGTCAATTTGGCTGTCGCAAGTAGTGTCGAGATAGTCTCCATAGTGTTGTTCCCTCTAAATTCCTCCACCGCCACCGCCACAGAGCAGTTCACAACCTGAGCAGAATGTAACGGCTGTCATCTTAAAATGGGCAATGGCCAGTGCCAGACCCTGCGTGACTCCAGACTGCTGTTGAGCGGGGCTTCCTGTGTTAATGAGTGGCCACTCAAATGAAATTCATGAGGCAAAGAGGCTGAAGCTCAAAGGAGGAGGAGGCTGGGAACCCAGCACCACAGTCCGAGGAGGCAGTTGAGACACTCCAGGAGATGCCCCTGGTGCACGGAAAGAGCTCCAAGACCCGGGTCAGCCCACTCACACTGCGACGCAGCCTGCCTTCTGATTTGCCGTTGAACCCTGAGCCCAGCACTAGGGCTGCCTGCCTACAGGTGGGTAACAGGCATGAGGAGGATGACAGGGAAGGATTTCAGTGTGACGGTGACAACAGGGGGGAAACACCTCAATAAGACACTATCTGGTAAATCTTCTAATTAATTCCAATAATATATTTTACAATATTTTACAATAATATATTTTACAATAATATATTTTACTATATTTTGACACAGATGGGGTTATCATGTGTACAATAAAGTAAGACAAACTGAGACAAAGAACAAAGCCAGTTTGGTGTCGTGGTTAATTGCATGGACTCTAATCTGGGAGAACCGGGTTTGAGTCCTCACTCCTCCACTTCCACCTGGCTGTATGACCTTGGGCAAGCCGTGGTTCTGATAAGAGCTGGTCTTGAAAAAGAGCTGTTTCTGTCAAGTGCTCTCTCAGCCCCACCTGCCTCACAGGGTGTCTGTTCTGGGGAGGGGAAGGGAAGGGAGTTTGTAAGCCGCTCTGAGACTCCTGTGGGTAGTGAAGGGCGGGGTATGAATCTCACCTCTTCTCCTCTTCTTCTTCAAAGTGGATCCGAAAGCACAAGGGCTTCAAGCAAAAATCAACAACAGATATAAATGCTCTTGTTCGAGAAGAATAATCAACATCAGTCATCAATCAACATCAGTCACTGAATCAACAGCCTGCGGGCTGGGGACCTGGAGATCTTCCGGCATTTCGATTGATCTCCAGATGACCGAGATCAGTTCCCATGGGGGGAGGGGGAATGGCTGCTTGGGAGGGTGGACCCTACAGCACTGTACCCTGCTGATGTCCCTCCCCAGGCTCCACCCCCCAATCATCCAGGTATTTCCCAACCCAGAGCCACACCCAACCCAACAACCACCAGCCAGTTTGGTGTCGTGGTTAAGTGAGCGGACTCTAATCTGGGAGAACCGGGTTTGATTCCCCACTCCTCCACTTGCACCTGGCTGGATGGCCTCGGGCAAGCCGTAGCTCTGATAAGAGCTGTCCTTGAAAAAAGAGCAGTCTCTGTCAGAGCTCTCTCAGCCCCGCCTACCTCACAGGGGGTGTCTGTTGTGGGAAGGGGACAGGAAAGGAGTTTGTAAGCCGCTCTGAGACACCTTTGGGTAGTGAAGGGCGGGGTATAAATCCAATCTCTTCTTCTTCTTCTACCAGCAGTGCCTGCTGCTGAGCCAGGGGTCTCTCCTCCACTAACCTCTCCAGTGCCTCAGAGTCCCGAATCTCCTCAGCCCCCTGCCAGTACTCACCATTGTAACTGGGCATAGTCCCTTTAACTAATGACTGCCTGCTTCTGGAGGGGAGGACCCTATAGCTCCACCCAGGGCTCTTTTTGTAGAAAAAGCCCAGCAGGAACTCATTAGCATAATAGGCCACACCCAACAACAGAAACTCATTAGCATATCCAGCCACACCCCTGACAGCACCGCTCATTAACATATTAGGCCACACCCCCATGTTACCAGAAGTGTGGTCATCCAGCCACACTCACCTTTTGCTTCTTATTCTGTTTACCTTGTTTATTGTCAAAACCCTGGGCCTTTTTTTGTAGCAGGAACTCCTTTGCATGCTAGGCCACACACCCCTAATGTAGCCAATCCTAATGAGTTTCTGCTGTTGGGTGTGGCCTATTATCCTAATAAGTTCCTGCTGGGCGTGGCCAACTTGGAAGCCAGCCGGAACTCCGTTCCTGTGCGTTCCTGCCCCAAAATAGCCCTGGCTCCACCTCCTTGGAAGGGTTTTTAAGGTCTCCTTTGGCCTTCGCTAGAGCAATGGGCCTGAGAAGTTGGCTGTGATCATGTAGGCCCAAACTGCATCTAGCATTTGCTCCGCTGTTTTACCAAGCCCACACCGGAACAGAAGAAGATGCAGCTCAAAACCCACATTCAGATACCCCGGGCCAACGCCGTACTGACTGCAGAGTCACCCCTGAACGGCCCTGAAAGAGCCATAAATCTATGCAGACGGCTACCATAAAAGCAAGAGATCAAACGAAGTGAAAGCCGTGCAGTGTGGACACTACCATAAAATCTGACTATCAATCAAAGTAAAAGTGGCATGGGTTTGGTAAAACAGCGGAGCAAATGCTAGCTGCAGATTGGGTCACATACCCACTACATAATCCACTTTCAGTGCTCTTTCCAATTGGATTTTGCCAGTTCACACAGTAAATATCCAGTTGGGAAGTGCATTGAAAGTGGATTATTTAGTGTGTGTGATCGCAGCCATTGTTGGTTCTGACAATAACCTAAATCCTAGACCTCAGCACTGAGTGGGACACCATCTTGCAGAAAATAGAGAGGTTAAGAAAGGAACAGGACAGTTTCCCCCACCTTTCCTGCCTCTTCCTCTCCTTCTACCCACCAGCCAATTTACCTTTATCCCTCCCTGCCCCGGTCTTCAGTTTTACCTCCTTCCCCACCGTTAGGAGCCTTTTCCTGGGAAAAGTCTGGCCGAGTTACATGGTGCTGACTTCCAGGGTAGGCCCTGTTGTGGGGTGAAGAACCCACAAGGACTTGCAAGGGCAATTCATTGTCCCCTGTGTCTCCCTCCCCGCACTATTTGCTCTTTCCTTCCTCCTGGCAGCCCCCACATCCTCACCTTTCCCTGTTTCCTTCTTTCCTTCCCACCCAACCACCAACTTACATTTTATCTCTCCCCCCCATCATTACCTATATTTACTATTTTTATTACATTTATCCCTTGCCGTTTTCTGCAATGTGGACCCAAAGAAGTGTAAATCAGTCTCTTCCATTTTTCTTCACAACAGCCATGTGAGGTAGGTTGGACGGAGAACATGTAACTGGCCCGAGGTCATCCAGTGAGCTTCCATGACAGAGCAGTGATTTGAGCCTCGGTCTCCCAGATTGGACTATGACACTGTAACCACTACACCACACTGGCTTTTGTGGGGTTGCTGCTGTTGAACAGTAATGAGCAGCCAGTCCTGGATGAGTCATGCGAGTTGTGTGCTATCAGGTCAGCAAATTGCTGCCAGGCCTGGCCTCCCTCCAAGGTTCTCCCTCCAAGGATCAAACAGCCCTGAAAAAGGACCCTGCCCCCTCCTGCCTTTGACTGACAGAAACCAAGGCTTCAACTGGCAATGCTGGTGCAGTTGCCTAGCAACAGCCACAGAGGGCTGCTTCTATTATTTTGGAGGGTTTAACCCTCCAGTGTATTTTTTATTCTTTTTTCAGATTTGTCCGCAAACCTGGGGCTCTTCTCAGGTGTCCAGAAAAAGCAGTCTTATCTTGTCTGCTCATAGCTCCAATCTCTGGGTTGAGGTATCCACAGATTTGGGGGGGGGGGAGAGAGAGAGAAAGAGAGAGAGAGAGAGAGAGAGAGAGAGAGAGAGAGAGAGAGAGAGAGAGAGAGAGAGAGAGATGGAAACTGGCCAATTCGTTTTGCAAAAGGTGCAAAAATCCACTCCGCCACCCAGGACTTCAGCCAATTTAATGTTCTCCAATTATGAACAGAGCAAGCAATATCATTACATTCCTGTCATGATTAGAATATGGAGCATGCCAGGGTGTCCACGGCCTCCTTAATAGTCTTTTCTGAAACTAAATGGCTAAAAGCCGTTCAGTTTGGACTTATCCAGTATTTTATTTCAAAAACCATCCCTTTGCATCTAAAATTAGAGGGGGAGGCCGTTCCGGTTATAAATCTGGGCGCCATATTTCCCCCATTAGCACAGTGGGTTTTAAATAGCGAAATCTCAAACGGTGCTGTTTTTCCTGGCACGGATGTACGTTGAGAAAGGAAACAGCACCTGTTGAATTCCTCCCTCCAGGCAGCTATTGTGGACCCAGTGCCTCTGTCTGGGGGAAAAAGGTAGCAGCCCCCATTCTATCAAGAATGAATAAACTGTAAGTTAGACCGTTGGTGGAAAGAATAGAATCCCCTTTGGGCTGCCACCCTATCGATCTCTCGACTTTCAGACACCGCACAGCGATTGGCGGCTGCCGGAATAAAAGGATTGTAAACCATTTTTAATATGTATGGGAAGAAAGCGGACAATATTTACCCTAAACTCAGCGACGTCGCTTATTTGCCATCAAGCGATTCCAGAGCAATTTAGCTTTTTATGTTGCAAACTGCTGCACGTGAATGCAGATGAGTGACTTGGGAAACCGTGCCGTGCGAGGTTCTATCTGGGCATCTGACACTGCGGCTTGACTGGGGTGCCTCTTCCTTGAAGTGCAGAGAAGGTTGAGTGGCCTCCAACAGAAGATGCCATCTCAGCGAGTTAGTCAGGACAAATGCGAACTGTGAGCACCTCTCCGGGCCTCGGTTGTCAGGAGTGCTAGAAATCAATTTGGATTTGATGGCTTAGACACTTCGGTGACCAAAAAGACTTTGTGTCCATGTCCTTGAGCCACACTCTTGTTGTGTGTAACTTTCTAGTTGTTTGCAATTAGACAGTACAAGAAAGGGGACCCGCGATACTCGCAGAGGGGGGGAAGAACTCCAGGCCAGTTCCCCCCCGTCTCCTCCCCCACCCCCGTCTCTGGCAGCGAGGCCCAAGCAGCTTCCAGCTGCTGGGCCTCACCAATCTCTTCCACCACCCCTTCCCCTGGTCTCCTCCCCCGGCGAGGCCCAAGAGGCTTGCAGCTGCTGGACCTCACTGGTCTCCCCCCCGTCTCCTCCTCCACCCTCAGCTCTGAGAGCAAGGCTCGAGCGGCTTGCAGCCGCCGGGCCTCACCTGTCTCCCCCCAACCCCGATCTCCTCCCACACCCCTGGCTCTGGCGGCGAGGCCCAAGCGGCTTGCACCCACCAGGCCTCGCCGGTCTCCCCCCCGTCTCGCTCCGAAGCGGTACTCGCGCGGGGGGGGGTATTCCAGCCCACCAAGCGTCACCCCGGTCTCCTCCCCCCCCCGGCTCTGGAAGCAAGGCCTGAGTGGCTTGCAGCCGCCGGGCCTCACAAATCTCCTTCTTCCCCTTCCCCCTGGCTCCAGCGGTCTCCTCCACCACCGCCGATCTCTTCCTCCTTCCCCCTCCCACAACGAGGCCTGAGCGTCTTCCAACCGCCAGCCCGCCGCAGAGTTCCCAGAGCATTCCCTGCACATGCGGAGGAAAGGCTCTTTTACTTTTGGGGGGATTTAAATATCACCCCTTTTCTTTTTTCAACTTTTTAGATTTTTGTGCACACCTGGGAACTGCCCCAAGTGTGCAGGAAAATCTCCCTGCCCCCCAGGTGCCCCCGATGTGCGGATTTAGATATCACTATTAGTATATAGATAGTATATAGATTTGAGAAGCGGGGGGTGGGGAGAACCAGAGACTATAATTCAGCATCGTTGCCTAATTTCTTTCCCAGCCAAATTAGGTATCCCACTAAATGAATAACTGCTGCTTGGCTGACAACCACGTGGATTGCTCCTGGACTCCATATAATGCCTAGTAGGATTTCTCTTTGCATTGCCATGTTCTGATATTCCACGCTTGTCCCATCCTTGCCAGGAGCAACCAAAGCTGTGGAGCAGAAGTGACAAGACTCCTCAGGCTGCCAGCTCCAGGCTGGGAAATTCCTGGAGATTTGGGTTGCGCTGATCTGTCATGCTGGCTCTTGTCAGCTTCTAGGGTGACCAACTCTGAGCTGGGAAATTCCTGGAGATTTGGGGAGTGGGCCCTGGGGCAGGCGTGGTTTGGGGAAGGAAGGGGCCTCAGCAGGGTATAATGCCATACAGTCCACCCTCCAGAATACCCTTTTCCCCCAGGAGAAATGTTCTCTGTAGTCTGGAGATCATGTGTAAGTAGGGTTGAAATCCCCGGTTTGGAAATACCTGGTGTCACGGCTCAGGTGGGGTGTCACCTGACGCTGCCACCACTCTGGATTTAGGATCCCTTGAGAAGGCCCAGAGCACCCTCCCAAGACCTTCAGACCTCCCTTTTGGCCAAATAATAGGCGTGAGGACCAGACAGAGTACAACAAGGAAAATAGTTTATTTTATAGGAGGTCAAACAACAAGGTGCAGAAAAACAGCAGTAAATGGGTGAAAATAAAATAAATCAAATGCCCTTACGCTTCTAAATATATGCTGTCCCTAGCTCACTATTCCAAGTGGCACTAGACTACTCACCTTTCCCTCAGGATGAGGGTCTCTTCCCCACAGCAGCCTCTCTTGGCCCTGTTCCCTGGGAAGAAGAACAGCTTTTCCTGTGGCACCAGATATTTTATTCCAAGCCCTCCTCTTTGCCTATTGGTCAATTTTGGCTCCAAAACCTCTCAGGGGCTTCTGGGAGTTGCAGGCCCAGCCTCACCTACTGCTAGACAGGCTCCCTAGGCCTAATAGGCCTCTGATGGCACAACCCAGTTCATGACACCTGGCGGTTTGAGGTGAATCTTGGAAGAGTGGGGTTTAGGGAGGGGAGAGACCTCAGTAGGGTGTAATGCCATTAGGCCTGCCAAATCTTGCCAAATCACAGCGGGGGGATCTGCATGTCTTTGCAGAATCCTTGATGCGGGGACAGCGAGACGCGTTGCACCGCCATCGCCAGGACATGATGCCATGCGTCGCTCTGGCAATGGGGCTGTTTGGAGCCCCGTTGCCAGAGCGACGCATAGCGTCAGATCCTGGCGACGGCGGGTGCAATGTGTCCAGTGTTCCCTCTAAGCTGAGTTAGTGTGAGCTAGCTCAGTTTTTTAGCCTCCAGCTCACACATTTTTGCCTTAGCTCAGGAAGGAGGGCTCCAGAGCAGACTAATGTATGCAGTGGCGGGTGCAACGCGTCTCGCTGTCCCCGCGACGACAATTCTGTGAATACCTACGATCCCCCGCAGCAACTTGGCAACCCTAAATGCCATACAGCCCACCTTCCAAAGCAGCCATTTTCTCTAGGAGACACAGAGGAAATGTTTTTAATCAGGGCTATTTTGGGGCAGGAACGCATAGGAACGGAGTTCCGGCTGGCTCCCAAATTGGCCACGCCCAGCAGGAACTCATTAGCATAATAGGCCACACCCAACAGCACAAACTCATTAGGATTGGCTACATTAGGGGTGTGTGGCCTAACATGCAAAGGAGTTCCTGCTACAAAAAAGCCCTGGGTTTGGACAACAAACAAGGTAAACAGAATAACAAGCAAAAGGTGGGTGTGGCTGGATGAGCACACTTCTGGTAACATGGGGGTGCGGCCTAATGTGCTAATGAGCTGTGCTGTCAGGGGTGTGGCCTAATACGCTAATGAGTATCTGCTGTTGGGTGTGTCCTATTATGCTAATGAGTTCCTGCTGGGCTTTTTCTACAAAAAGAGCCCTGTTTTTAATACAGAAATCATAAATAAGTGATTTATGTACTCTGGAGATCAGTTGTAATTCCAGGAGATCTTCAGCCCCCACCTGGATATAGGCTTGCCAGCCTCCAGGTGGGACCTAGGGATCTCCCGCTTTTACAATTGATCTCCAGCTGACAGAGATCAGCTTCCCTGGAGAAAATAGCTGCTTTGAAGGGTGGACTCTATAGCATTGCACTATGCTGAGGCCCCGCCCCAGACCCCGCCCTCTCCCGGATCCACCCCCAAAGTCTCATCCACCCCCAAAGTGTCCAGGTATTTTCCAACCCAGACTTGGCAACCCTACCTGAAGGTTAGCAGCAAAAGTGAGATACACAAATGAAGTGAATGCAAAAAAAAAAAAAGAAAGGAAAAAATCCTCCATATAATTAATCCTCCAAAGGCACTCAAAGCACTAAAGAGAACACTCACAAATTATATACATAATCAGCAATAACAATCATACAAAATAATTTCAAGATAAATCTTGAGACTATTACAAATAAACTGTGCAATAGGGAAAGATCAAAGTTCATGAGTCATAGAACAAGGGATTCAATTGCAAATTCCAAATGCAAAAGTCCACTCCATACACCAGTGGTACTTCAGGTGAGTGGAATCCATTTTAAAAAAAACAACCCTTGTATGCTGAAAACGACAAACACTGGAAGAACACAGCAACATGAAATGTTTTACTATTCAGTAATTTTGGATCTTTTAAAGGTATGGAGGGTATGTAGTTTTCAACATTGGGTTCTGTAATTCCAGGGGATCGCCAGGTCCCACGTGGAGGAGGAGGAGGAGGAGGAGGAAGAGACTGGATTTATACCCTGCCATTCACTACCTGAAGGAGTCTCAGCGCAGTTTACAAACTCTTTTCCCTTCCCCTCCCCACAACAGACACCGAGTGAAGTAGGTGGGGCTGAGAGGACTCTGACAGAAACTGCTCCTGAGAGAACAGCTCTGAAGGAACTTCTGACTGACCCAAGGTCACACCAGCAGCTTCATGTGGAGGAGTGGGGAATCAAACCCTGTTCTCCCAGATTAGAGTCTGCACTCTGCACTCCTGACCACTACCCCAAACTGGCTGGCAACCCTATCAACTTCACTGCTGTGTGAGTTTGGGGTGGAACTGAGAAGGCCCTGGCAGCAGCCACAAGCTACTCATAAGCATCGGACAAAACAATAATGAAGAATAATCCAGTTCTGCCAAAGGTTGGGAAGGTAACATTCTTTCACATGCTACTTTAACAGGGCCGATGCCGATTTGCACGGCGTCCTAATGACTGTCACGCCAAAGGTTCCACCGCGCTCCGATCTCCCCTGTGCATAGCCTCCCTAATTATGAATATGCCATAATTAAGCTATTACAGCTAATGGAGCTATGTCGCTGTGATTAAATGAAAGGCTGGGCTGTAAATAAAGATGGGGAAATTAAAAAGAAGAACAGCAGGGCCGACCCGGCTGGTGGTCCTATGGGCGGGGCCAGCCAAGAGCCTGGCTTCCGACTTGTGTTCCTCAAGACCAGGATTTTGTCATTTTACAGCTACAAAAAGTCGACCGTGGTGTACCAAAGGTAATCTCCACAGAATGCCTAGATCCATAAAATGACTTTAAAAGAATTAGTCATAGCAGAGGCCTCCCGCGAATCGCTTAAGCGTGAAGACAGACGGGCCTTCCAAGATGAGCTGGGGCAGTTTTTTCATCTGTGCCATGGCTCCTGCTTCACCTGGGGCTTCTTCCTCCACTGAAGCATGTACAGCCGATGGACTGAAACTCAGACTGTTCATTTTATTCCACCACCCACCACCCCATGCCTGGCACGCTTAACAGCTCAGACATTTCTTTTTGGGGAAAATAAACCCCTTTCAATCTTTACTTCAGTGCTGAATCAGTTCTGATGGGGAAAGCAGGTGCTTCTCGATTGACACAAGAGCTGGCCAATCATTGCAGTGCACAGCTTGGGGGTGCATTGTTTAGGATTGCCACCAGAGCCCCGCAATTGTTAATGTGCAAATCCACTTTCTGCTGTAAACTGGAAGGATAATTTCCCCCCCCCGCCCCATATCCCAATTTTGGATGCTCGAATACATGTCTGAACAGGTTTCTTCTTCGGAGTTCGTTTGAAATGTTTTCTTTCGCAAACTTAGCCTCCATTATTGCTATATCAAAGATGAGATGAGATCTTTGCAAGGAAAGAGGGAAACATTAACCCTTTCCTCCCCTGTTTTTTCTCATTTACTTCTGGGGTTAGATGGGAATACATATAATGCCTGTAAGTTTTCCCAAGCTGAAATTAAATCAACACAGGGGTGGGGTGGGTGGTTTGTTTTTTGTTTTTTGTTTTTTTGCAGGAGAATAATTGCAGGGTTGCCAGACTCCAGGCGGGGCCTGGAGATCTGGAATTACAACTCATTTCTACACTACAGAGATCAGTTCCCCTGGGGGAAATGGCTGCTTTGGATGGTGAATTCTATGTCATCATGAGGAAAGGCTGAAGAGTCGGGGTCTTTTCCGTTTAGAAAAAAGATAACTGGGGGGGGGACATGAGACAGGTTTATAAAATTGTGCATGGGGTGGAGAGAGCGGACAAAGCGAATTTTCTCTCTCTCCCAAAATACTAGAACACGAGAGCATCCAACGAAGCTGATAGGTAGTAGATTCAGGAAGGATAACAGGAAATGCTACTTTACAGAGAGGGTGAGTAGAATGTGGAATTCGCTGCCAGAGAATATAGGTGTTGGCCACAGGAAGAAAGAGCTTTAAAAGGGGATTAGAAAGATTCATGGAGGATAAGTCTATCAACGGCTACTAGGCTTGCCAAGTCCCACCAGGGGGCGGTGAAACCCCCGCCCCAGAGGCCCGTTCCCTGGCGGCGGCGGATCGGGCCCCAGGGGAAACTCTATGGTTTTCCCTTGGATGGTCATGGCCCCGCCCCCAGTGTGCCCGGTGGCGTCATGTCACTCCCCGGTGAAATGCATGCGGCGCGCGTGCGCACTTCAGCCGCCAGCCGGGAGTCCCCCACTGCGGCTAAAAAAGCACTTGGCAACCCTAATGGCTACTAGCCATGGTGACTGAGGGGAACCTCCCCATTCAGAGGCACTGAATCCCAGAGCCAGGAGGCAACCTCAGGCCTCTATGCCCTGTTGTTGGCTGTACAGAGGAACCACTTGGTCACTGTGTGAGACAAGATGCTGGACTAGATGGACTATTGGTCAGATCCAGCAAGGCTCTTCTGATGTTCCTATTACACACTGCTGATGTCCCACCCTCCTGGGGATCCACCCTAGGGCTGCCAACCTCCAGTTGGGTTAAGCAAGTATAAAACCAACAGTCGTGATAGTCTGACCCACAATCAAACAGTCATAAGACTTATAAAGAATGCTGTTTATGTATTGCAATCTAAAGCACTATAACATGATACACAACGTCGTCTCCGGATTACATAACGTTTCAAAAAATGAATCTTCTTCAGGAGATATTATAGCGGTGCCAAAGCTCCCAGTTTCATAAATGCGGACTGCGGATCTCAATTTGTTTCGAAGTTTTGGGGGGAGTTCATGGACCTTATGGGGTAGAACGTTCCTTAAGCAGTGCTTACCACCCAGAAACTGACGGCCAATCAGAATGGGTTAATCAAACCCTGGAGCAATATTTGCATTGTTTCACAAACTTTCAACAAGACAATTGGGTTGACTTGCTGCCTTTGGCTGAATTTTGTTATAATAATGCTTATCATTCTTCCATGGGTGTTTCGCCATTTAAAGCTGCACTGGGCTATGACAGTCCCCCAGTTCCCTTCCTCAACACGGAATTAGGGAAGGGGGTGCCGCGGCAGAGTGGTGCAAAACGCTGATAGAATCATGGCCGAAAATCTGTGAGACGCTGGAAGCTGCCAAGGCAGCTTACAAGCACTAGGCTGACAAGAAAAGGGTGGAGGGTTGGGTTCTGCAGCCTGGGGATCTTATGTATGTGTCCTCTAAGACTTTTGAGATTTTCTCAATCCTGTCGGAAATTAACGTGGAAGTACATCGGGCCTTTTAAAGTGACTAGGCTGATGTGACTGTTGAGTTGGAGTTACCTAAAAATCTGAAACATGTCCATCCAATTTTCCATTTCAGCCTTCTGAAGCCCAGTCCAAGCCCTAATCGGTGCCCCAAACCTGCGATACCTCCCCCCTTCTTGGTGGAGGGGGAAGAAC
>NW_015165967.1:83520-83954 GCF_001447785.1 Gekko japonicus
AAATTAACGTGGAAGTACATCGGGCCTTTTAAAGTGACTAGGCTGATGTGACTGTTGAGTTGGAGTTACCTAAAGATCTGAAACATGTCCATCCAATTTTCCATTTCAGCCTTCTGAAGCCCAGTCCAAGCCCTAATCGGTGCCCCAAACCTGCGATACCTCCCCCCTTCTTGGTGGAGGGGGAAGAACAGTACGAGATCTCTGAGATTTTGGACTCTAAACTGAAGCATGGACACTTGTACTATCTTGTAGAATGGGTGCATTTTGGTCCCCAACACTGGGAATGGGTGGCAGCAAGAGATATTCGAGCCCCTGACCTCTTGAGGGAATTCCATAGATGTCTCCCGGGGAAACCGGGAGGTCTCCCGGATATTCCGGGAGGAGGCTGATTTGGTTTTGGGGGAGCAGGATGTGGGCTAGCTGACATGCTTTAA
>NW_015165967.1:84000-90614 GCF_001447785.1 Gekko japonicus
GGCTGACGTGGGTAACTTAAGGGAGGCTCGCTTTCATCCATGAGAACTGGCTCAGCCAGACAGCGCTATCAGCGCAACCTTGACAAGAAGGGAGGGCTTGAATTCCACTATTGGTGTGAATATTTCTGCTTTCAGAGGGTGGAGAGAGTCTCCCGTTCATGATGTAATGTCCCGCCAGGAGAATTTCTGTGCGAGTGCTTAAAGTTCATTTGCTTAGCTAGTTGAAGCATCAGAGTATATGTAGCGAGTCCTGTACGCTAATCGATATTCCTAACAATGTACCTGTAGCAGTGACAACAGACCAGTATGCCAATAAAGCATAACTTTTCCTGAAGTGTGTGTTTGGACCTACTTGCTGTTGATCCTGACAGTCAAGCGAGCTCTCCCCAGTGCAGCTGTGCTCAATGCTGTAGCCTCTGACTGGGGCCTTTTCCGCACTCTCCTTTTAATCCATGTTCACAGCAGTGTCCTCCAAGCAATTCTGCATTAAAATCGAAGTCAACTTTCTTTTTAGTCCAGTTTTTCCCCACATTCTGCACTAAAATCGAGTTCAACCTTCTTTTTATTCCAGGTTTCCCACCCATTCTGCATCACATTCCCTCCATTCACTGTGGTCAGCCCGGTGCCGCGCTGGGTCATTTGGATGCCGTTTTGTCGTGGACTTAAATCACCTCAACTTGAACACTCGGAAAATCTGGAGTGGCAGGCCGATGCCGAAAGGGGAAAATAAAGGAGGGCGAGGGAGTCCCACATGGGCAGGATTCCGATTTGTTTGGGCCTGAGATTTTGGAAATATCAGGGAGGGTGGAGCACCTCCTTGGCATGCAAAAGGTGCCAGGTTCAGTCCCTGCCGTCTCCAGTGAAATGATCAGACAGCCAACGAAAGGTTGCACCCGAGACTTCAGAAAGCTGCTGTCAGTCTGAGTAGACAATACAGACTTTGATGGAATCAGGGTCTGACTCGCAAGAAGGCAAATTCAGGTGTTCACGAGTCCAATTGGTGCCCCAGTTGGCCTGGAAGGATGACCCGACATGGAGCACTGGACGTCTGGGCAGGCCCGACAGATGACAGCTGAAAGAAGCAAAGATGAATGCCTTGCTAGACACATAAACCCCAGGGGACATAATGGCACCCTCTGTTTCTCTGGACTTAAGGTAGGGGTCAGTGCTCCCTCTCAGCTGTGCGCATGAGCAGCTGTTCATGAACACAGGATGCCCTGCCCAGCAGCAATTGGGAGCTGCTCTTGCACTGCTCAGCAATTATATTCTGCTCAGGATGGGAACTGTTCCACTCAGTGGGGGGGGGGGAGATCAGAGGGAACATTGGTAGGGGGGTCATTTGTCCACTAGGGATGGAAATCCCCCACTCCCAACTCCTGTTGCCCACCACTGCTCCATTCGGTGCAACCGAGTTACATTCCCTCCAGGCCCAGGGAGACCTGGATGAGACATTGCTCCACTCTAGGAATCATCAGAAACTCTATGGTTCTAACCATAGAATTTCTGGCGAGTCCCCAAGGGGCATGGCATCACTTCCAAGTTTCCCCCAGAAGTGATGTAACACTACCATGCTGACAGCGCCTTCCAGTATCCCCCCCCCAACTCCTGCCAGTCGCCAGACAAGTGCCACTGGCTGCCAACCCTAGCTTTGGGGGTGGGGTATGAACACAGCTCTGGAGTAAGCTGAGCCTCCGTGGACCCTGTGGCTGTGTCAGGCTTCCCCACAGCATCAATGAAGTACACTCTTGTAGAAAGGTTTTGCTTTATTTGAAGCTATAGGTGCATGTACAGGATCACTGTTAGGAATGAGGGGAAAGCAATGAGCATGACAGGTTATAGTAAATTCAAAGAGCTGAGGCCCAATTGCGGGACTTCCCACGCGCGCCATTGGGCCTGGGAGCAAACACTTCTAGTTGGCATAACATATCTCCTTCCCACGGCTCTCCATGAGATCACCCAAGCAACTATCCAGCAGCAATCACCTGTGGCCTTGAGAGATATACACGTTCCAGCAGCTAAGCAATTAAGCGCATCAACAGGTCTACATATGAACCCGTAAGCAAGTAAGCGCATACATACGAAATGCAGGGAAAAAAAACATCTGGCAGCTTGCTGACAGGCTGCCCTGGCGGAGCCATCCACCTCAGACCCAGGGTTGCCCACCTCCAGGGGGCACCTGCTATTGCAACTGATCTCCAGACCACCAAGATCAGTTCCTCTGGAGGAAATGGCTGCCTGGGAGGGTGGGCTGTATGGCATTCGACCCTGCTGAGGTCCCACCCCTCCCCAGGTCCCACCCTCATAACCTCCAGATCTTTCCCAGCCCAGAGGTGGCAGCTCTAGACCCAATCCGTGGCAACCATGGGTGGCTGTAGGCTCCTCGAGCAGGCCAGTCTCAAATCAGAATGACTCTAACCTGCCACAATGGGTGGCACAAAGACCCCGGCCAGATGGAAACATTTGGGCTGTGATCACACGCGCCAGAAGATCCGACATAGAAGAAGAAGAAGAGATTGGTGTCAGGATCCAATGTCAGGGTCCACAGCAAAACAATGTACACACTTCCAGGAAGGCTTTACTTTTATTGAAAAGCCATAGATGCAATAACATGAACACTGTTAGGAATGGCGGGCTAGCTATGCGCACAATAGGATATAAGGCATTCGTATGTGCTCCCTCCCGCGTGCTGGAGCTGGGAAAGTTTCTAACGGTAGCAAAAGCTGGGAACCAGAACGATCCCACAAAAGGTAGACACCACACTCCTCCAGTACCTCTTTACAGATAAGCGTTGCAGCTGGCAAGCAATTAAGCGCATGGGAAGGAATGCATAACAATTAGAACGTCTCTCCCTACTCATGGCAGCTTAGCCGCCAATTGGATTTATACCCCGCCCTTCACTACCCGAAGGTGTCTCAGAGTGGCTTACAAACTCCTTTCCCTTCCCCTCCCCACAACAGACACCCTGTGAGGTAGGTGGGGCTGAGAGAGCTCTGGACAGAAACTGCTCTTTTTCAAGAAGAAGAAGAAGAAGAGATTGGATTTATACCCCGCCTTTCACTACCCGAAGGTGTCTCAGAGCGGCTTACAAACTCCTTTCCCTTCCCCTCCCCACAACAGACCCCCTGTGAGGTAAAAGAAGAAGAAGAGATTGGATTTATACCCCGCCCTTCACTACCCAAAGGTGTCTCAGAGCGGCTTGCAAACTCCTTTCCCTTCCCCTCCCCACAACAGACACCCTGTGAGGTAGGTGGGGCCGAGAGAGCTCTGACAGAAACTGCTCTTTTATCAAGAACAGCTCTTATCAGAACTATGGCTTGCCCAAGGTCATCCAGCCAGGTGCAAGTGGAGGAGTGGGGAATCAAACCCGGTTCTCCCAGATTAGAGCCTGCGCACTTAACCACGACGCCAAGCTGGCTCTCAAACATAGGCGCGAATGCCTGACGGATTGAAAGGGCGTGATCAGACAGCAACATCTGGGAAGCGTCCTGCAGCTGTCGGCAACCCATGCTGCTCCACTGCAGAAGCTGAGTAAAAAGACACTGGAGAAAATCTGGTAGTAAACGGGTTACGATGGGCCACGGATGGACTTTCCCCTGTCTGATCACTTAAGCACGCTTCCAAGCCGTTGGGATGGTCTGATCAGGCCCTTCCGGCTCGGTGCCGTTCCCCCCCCCCTTTGCAGTATGCGATTCATCGCATACCCATAGGGGGCCCTCAGTGTGGAGGTGCGATTCCTCATTTATGCGCATGGGAAACAAATGGCAAAAAAAACCCAACTCACTCGCAGCTGTGTCTGATCATGCAGTGATGAGCTGCCCCCGCAGCAACTAAGGGCTGTGTGATCTCGCAACCACGGGTCAAATTCCTCCAGAGGGAAAAGCCAGTTTGGTGTCGTGGTTAAGTGTTCGGACTCTAATCTGGGAGAACTGGGTTTGATTCCCCACTCCTCCACTTGCACCTGCTGATGTGACCTTGGGTCAGTCACAAGCTCTGGCACAGCTGTCCTTGAAAAAGAGCAGTTTGTGTCAGAGTTCTCTCAGCCCCGCCCACCTCACAGGGTGTCTGTTGTGGAATAATGCGGTGTGAAATCCCGAGTCTAGGGGACATTTGGTGCCTTCTGTTCATTTGGGAGCCTCTAAATGCCCCCCCCCCGTTTCATAGGAGCTCCTTTTCTGTGATGTTTAAATGGCCCAGATCCCATGGGCAGAGGCGAGGACCGCCTTCCTCCAGGTGGCACCTGGTGACCTCCCACTATTACAACTGCTTTCCAGATGACAGAGACCCGTTTCCCTGGGGGAAAATGGCTGTTCCGGAAGGTGGACTCTATGGCATTATACCCTGCTTGGGTCCCCCCCTCCCCAAGCCCCGCCCTCTCCAGGGTCCACCCCTCCTATCGCCAGGTATTTCCCAGCCCAGAGCTGGCAACTGGTGCACAGGCTGACCATTCGAGTTCTTCCCAATGAACTCGAACCCAGAACAGGATGCAACTGCCAGTGTCAGGAGGAAACCCCCCCCCCAAAAAATCTGTTCCTCTGAGTTGGTTGAGTCGTTTAAGCATCATCCAAGCTGCAAGCTCTTCCACATCCCAGAAAAGCACATCCCCAAAAGGCAGGGATGTTGAAAATGCCCCTCGTCTCATTCGAAGAGCCGTTAAAAACCGTGCATTTAATAAAAAGAAGGTTGGTGCAATCTGAGAGTGGAATCCATTTTTCCATCCCTTTAATTTCAACAGGAAAAGGCTATTATGGATGGACAGAGTTCGTCATGGCAGTCCTGCCTTCTGTTATAAAAATAGGCTCCAGGATAAATGGGCATCGGGAAGGTGTCAAAACCGCATCATTCACTTCTGACCCTCCAAGCCTCAGAAAGGCCCATTGCTCTAGAGATATGTCATTTTTTGTTTGTCTCTACCTGCTTGGAAGCAGCAGTGGAGAAAAACAAGGAATGGTACTATTTCCATTAAGGTGCTAATGATGAAGGTTGCCAAGAGTCCTCGAGAAAAATGCCCCTTTCACAGACGCTTAATGGGATGCTATTTATCAAGTTATGTTATTTACCTCCCTGCCATGGAAAACTGCCCATTTCCACATAAGTACGCTTCTATTAAAGGGACTGGACATTTTTCTCCAGGCCTGTTGGCAACAAACTGGCTTTTAACTGGTGAGTGATTTTAAGTTCTAGTGATTTAAGGGACTCTTCCACTTTAAGATTTCTTCCAAAGAGAAAGGGTTCTTTTTTGACAGCCAAGCAAGTTTGCTTCTCCAGCTATTCCTCTGATCTAATTAAAATATGCCAGCAAGCTCCCTTTTGTATAATAAAGGACTATGATTTTTTTTCCAACAGAGAGATAAGAGTGACTTTTCTTATTGGCATAATTGACTTCTCTATCTGTTTTTAGGGCTTGACCTCTTTTTCTGCATGTGTTGCAGACAGTGAAAGATGCAGGGAAGAATGAGAAATCCAGACCACTGTGTCTGTGGCACTTCTGGGTTTAGAAGAAAACAAGCAGGTGCAAGTCCCCAAAAGCACAGATGCTAGAAGGAGACCAGGTTTTAGTCCTGCTTGGGGGTACCACCAATTTATTTTATTTATCTAAAATATTTGTGATCTGCAGACCGGAAGGTCTGTAGTTCGGCAGTTCCAGACCCGAGTGCCGCAGGACGGAGTGAGCTCCCGTCTCTGGCCCCAGCTCCTGCCAACCTAGCAGTTCGAAAGCAAGAAATTGCAGGTAGAGAAATAGGTACCACTTCGGTGGGGAGGGAACAGCGTTCCGTGAGCCTCGGCGTTTAGTCATGCTGGCCACATGACCACGGAGAAGTCTTCGGACAGCGCTGGCTCTTCGGCTTGGAAACAGAGATGAGCACCGCCCCCTAGGTTTGGATTTGACTGGCTTTCGAGCAAGGGGAACCTTGACCTTTACCTTTTCCTTATCTCCTTGAACTCACGGCATCTAGCAAAGATTCAAGAAGTTGCAAAGACATAAAAACCATATCACAGTCGACCAACAAGTCAAAAGCACCACCCCAGCTAAACCCACCGACAAATAGTGACCTTTGAAATAAAACCACATAACTATATGGAGCCACCTTCTACTGAATCAGACCATTGGCCCATCAAAGCCAGTATTGTCTGCTCAGCTTTCCTGGTGTCCACCAAGTGTTTTTAGAAAGGGGTGAGGCCAGATGGGGCTTCTGATTGGCTCTTGGAGATCTGACTGGTGGTGCAGATTAAAATAACATTGTCTTGGCAGCAGATACCAAGGTGGTGTTGGATTTGTTCTGTCTCTCACTCCTCTACCCCTGGGTATTTTTAAAAACTCCCCCTCTTCTCCCCCGCGCTTGGGCTTCTTCTGTTCATGTGACACTCCTCCCCCTGTGGCAGCCATTTTGTAGTAGTCCCCGCCTCCCACAGCTGCCATTTTGCGGTTGTGCCCACCCACCAGTGTTCCCTCTAAGTTGAATTGGTGTGTTTTTTAGCCTCCAGCTCACACATTTTTTGTCTTCGCTCAGTAAGGCTGGTTCCAGAGCAAATGAACTTATGCAGAAGCCAGATCGCTCGCTCAGAACTTTAATGCCAGCAGATCACAAAGCCACTCTGAGATTCCAAGTGAAGGG
>NW_015165968.1:0-2734 GCF_001447785.1 Gekko japonicus
CCTCCATTTTCTCAGTTTGTGCCCATCCCCAACTGGGCTAGCCTGGGCCGGAATTATGAAGTTTGGAAGCTGATTGCAAGGAACAGGGCCTTTTCTGTGGTGACCCTTCCACCATGGAGTCAAGGGATGCTAAAAATAGTGACCTGCATAGACAAGTTGCCTGCCTTGAAGGAAGCTGACATGAGAATTTTCTTTCCGATTCAAACTGTACTGGCGAGTAACCACTATTGTTAACCAGATGTTAGGGCTCTCTCTTAATGATTTTTGATGGATGGTTTTCATTAAATGTTTCTCATGTATTTAAAAGGGGTTTTCTTGCATTTGACAATTCTATATCAGCCACTTTATGGGTTCCCGTGGTCTGGAAGTGTGCCCAGCAGCACTTGAGTGTGCATACCTCTGTATCCTGGCTACGTATGGGGTGTTGTGAATGCTATAGCATTATTTCCTTCATCACATATTGTGTAGAGAGGTACCACTGAAGTTTTCGAGCTACTGGAGCCTGCTGGGTCCTGACAAGTTTGTTCCCGGAATTGAATTGCTAAAATCCATGAAAATCTGGTAGGCATTTCAATTTTAAAAAGGGGGTATTTCAAACTTTCCCCCTAGTGGACCCAGAAGTCTCTGCCCATCTCCATTGAGGACTAGTTCATACATGCATGACTTCATGATTACTTCATCAGGGGATTACTTGCATGTGTGAGTGGAAGGAAGTACTTCTTCACCCAAAGAGTACTTAACAGGTGGAACTCACTGTCAGACAGGGCTATTTTTGGGCAGGAACGCACAGGAACGGAGTTCCGGCTGGCTCCCAAGTTGACCACGCCCAGCAGGAACTCATTAGCATAATAGGCCACACCCAACAGCAGAAACTCATTAGGATTGGATACATTAGGGGTGTGTGGCCTAACATGCAAAGGAGTTCCTGCTACAAAAAAGCCCTGGGTTTTGACAACAAACAAGGTAAACAGAATAACAAGCAAAAGGTGAGTGTGGCTGGATAACCACACTTATTCATGGCAGTGGTAAGCCTGTGTCTAGGCGGAATCTGGTCAGATTCCGAGCAAAAGCTCCTCCATGGAAAGAAGTCCTTACCCACAGAGACTTAGCCATCAGGGAGGAAGGTTCTAGCTGGCCTTTGCCCTGGCTTCCTAGATTTCCATGTGCAAGAGATGGGTTTGGTATGTTATATGAGCTGCAGCTTGAAGTGGTACAATTCAGACACAGGTTTTATGAACACCTCTTTGAGAACTAGGCTGTGGTGGAGACCCACTAAACTGTGGAGTCTTGTGAGCAAAAATTCTACTTGGTGAGCTACTGGCATTAAAGTTGTGAGCAAGCGATTTGGCTGCTGCATAAATTAGTTTGCTCTGGAGCCATCCCTTCCTGAGCTAAGGCAGAAATGTGTGAGCCTGAAGCTAAAAAAATTGTGAGCTAGCTCACACTAACTCAGCTTAGAGGGAACACTGGTGGAGAGTGCTGTCAAGTCACCTTTAAAATTAAGGACAAAAAAGAAAAGATTGACTCTGTCTTTAAAGCACGTGGGTTCCTGAGATTGCAATTGGGAGAGCCAGGAGAGGTCGGTGGGGAAGAAGAACACAGCAAATCCAGTGATGATATGGACTCTGTGGCTTCAGATGAGGACTCTGCTTCAGATAAGGGGGCAGCAGCCCCCAAGCGAGATTATCAACTGAGGAAAAGAAAGAACAAAGCTAAATAAAGGCTGAAGGACTCTGAATTGTGCCTTAAAACATTTACTCTTGGAATTTTCTTAACATAGTTAAAATGATGGGCGAAAAGCTAAATATATTAGCATAAGTGACCGTGTTCAATGTAATCTAAGCATGTTAAGAATAACACTTATACAAGCTGAGGTAGGATCTCCTATACTTGGGGTTTTAGTTAGTAGTGGTTTTCTTTTCTGTATCTTTAGTTGTAGTTGTTTTCCCCTCCCATTTTTCTTTGTAGTTTGTAGTCTTTAGAAAATGCAATAAAAAATCCCCTATGGGGGTTCAAAAAAGAGAGAGAGAGAGTGCTGTCAAGTCATAGGTGATTTATGGTGACTGTGCAGGGTTTTCAAGGCAAGAGGGATTCAGAGGTGGTTTGCCATTGCCTGCCTCTGTGAAGCAGCCCTGGACTGCCGAGGTAGTTTCCCATCCAAGTACTAACCAGGGCTGACCCAGCTTGGCTTCTGAGATCTGATGAGACTGTGCTTAGGGATGGGCACAAACCAGCTCACGAACCTCATTTTGTGATGAAAATCGGCCAGTTTGTGGTTCATGAGCCGAGGGTCATGCAATCGCACCTGCAACAAACCTCCAACAAACCTCCATGCTTTCCATGGAGGTCCGTGCGCAAGTGAAGTCCAAGTGGCAAATTCGCCCACTTCCAGGTGAACGCGCCACTTGGACTTCACTCACGTGGGGCGTGGCTTGCAAAAGCCATTTAAAGGGAATATTCATGTGACCCCATGAATCACAAACCAGGGTGAACCTCCATTTTCTCAGTTTGTGCCCATCCCCAACTGGGCTAGCCTGGGCCAGAATTATGAAGTTTGGAAGCTGATTGCAAGGAACAGGGCCTTTTCTGTGGTGACCCTTCCACCATGGAGTCAAGGGATGCTAAAAATAGTGACCTGCATAGACAAGTTGCCTGCCTTGAAGGAAGCTGACATGAGAATTTTCTTTCCGATTCAAACTGTACTGGCGAGTAACCACTATTGTTAACCAGATGT
>NW_015165968.1:3091-5718 GCF_001447785.1 Gekko japonicus
GTCAGAGAAAGGATAAACATGGAGCAGAGGTCCATTAGTGGCTATGAGCCACAAGGTATAGTTGGAACTCTCAGTCTGGGGCAGTGATGCTCTGTATTCTTGGTGCCGGGGGGGCAACAGTGGGAGGGCTTCTGGAGTTCAGGCCCTGCTGGTGGACCTCCTGATGGCACCTGGGTTTTGGCCACTGTGTGACACAGAGTGTTGGACTGGATGGGTCATTGGCCTGATCCAACATGGCTTCTCTTATGTTCTTAATATCTTCTTATGACTATCACCAATCAACTGATGCTGCCTGATACTGAATCAGACCACCAGAACATCAGGGTCAGTCTCGTCTCCTTAGACTGGCAAGCACCTTTTCAGGGTTTCAAACAGACATCTTTCACATCACCTATAATCTAATCCTTTTAAGTGGAGATGGCAGGGGCTGAACCTGGGACCTTCTGCATGCCAAGCAGACACAATCCCCACAGACACAATTTCCCTAATCCTTCCCAATGCAATGGTTTTCTAGTGAGTTCACACATTCTGATTCCAGAGAGTTCAGTCGGTATGTGATCGATTGCTTCGCATATTACTCAGCTGGAAAAACGTGTGAACCGATACAACTGAACAGCAATCCGTTTTGAGAAGTGAGGAGACAGAAAAGTTCTATGTGTGCTGTATTTCCCTGCTGGTCCATTCAGACATGAAAACCTATTCCATAATACTGCAGTCCTCAAAAGGATGGACATGCATGTGTGAACCAGCCCACGTATAATCAAATGTTATAAACAGAGATAAAAACCAGCGCAAGAGCCGCTGTGGTATACTGTTTAGAGCAGGGCTCCTCAGCCTTTAAGAGGTTGCAGGCACCTTGTGAAATTTGAGAGTGGTTGGTGAGTGCCGCCCAAAATGGCTGCCAAGCGAGGCGATGCCAAACCCAAAATGGCTGCCACAGAACCAACACGAAACCAGTTTGCAATAGAATTGCAGAAGGGGAAAACAAAGAAAATGGAAGGAAGTGAAAAAGACAAGAAGAAATAAAAAGAAGGAAAGCCTGAATGGGGAATGTAATCCCAAACCTGTATAGTCCTCCAGTGGTTGCTGACACTGCTGTTGCACCTATGGAAAATCATTTCAATTGAATGAGAGCAGCCCATAACAATAACATTAGCAAGCCCTGCTAGCCACAGGCACCATGCTGAGGAATTCTGGGTTAGAGGGCCATGTTAGGGGAAGGGAAATCGGGGTTCAAATTCCCACAATCTATGAAACTTGCTGTGGGGTCTTGGCCTAGTCCCATTCGCTCAGCTGAACTTTCCTCACAGGGCTGTTGTGAGGATAAAATGGGGAAAGGAGATCCAAGCAGGTTGCCTCAGACTCCCTGGAGGTAGAGCAGAATGAAAGCACAGCAGATAGAGGCCCCTGGACTAGGATTTTGACGCTCGTCTCCTCCTGCGAGCACAAAGCCAATTGCGACATTCTCCAGGGGACAATTCTTATATTTATTTATTTTTCGAATTTCGAATTCTGGCTCTCGTTATGGCGAAAATTAATTTAGAACGTCGGTCTCTCACTATCGACATGAATCTGGGAAGTAGCCATTTTAGGGTTGCCAAGTGTACCTTCGCCGAGAGCAGGGGGCTCCCGGCCGGCGTCTTGTGTGCGCGCGCGCAAAGCACGCGTACACCGCACACACATCACCCGGAGGTGACGGGAGGATGCCAGTCACGCTGGAGGCAGGCCCACCGCCATACAAGGGAAAACCATAGAGTTTTCCCTTATATGGCCGTGGCCCCGCCCCCAGTGTGCCCGGTGTGCCCACGTCACTTCCTGATGACGCGCACGCAGGGGTGGGGTTCCCCCCCGGGGCCCGATTCCGCGGCTTCGGAAATTGGGCCTACAAAGCGGGGGTTTACCCGCCCCCACTTGGCAGCCCTAAGCCGTTCTTGTTAAAAAATAATTTGTTGGGAGAAACCACACGTTTTTCTCCTTTTCGCGCCTTCAGACTTCTCTGGGCTGGGACTAATTGGAAAGCTTTGCGCCACGGCGTCAGCAGCTGATCCCTAGGTTTTTAGCAAGCCATTCCTCCACACAGCTGAACACAGCAATTTGCTTTAAATGGGGGAAATAAATAACTATGGAAAGGCAGGCACAATGCATTTGATTACGGGCCAGCATCCCTGATGCGTGCTTTCACGGAAGGGTTTCGGCATGTGGCCACGCACAGGACTCTTAAATCAATTCTTGATTATTTCGTATCAGCCCAGGCTATAGACTTGACATCAAAAAGGCGGCGGCGGGGGGGGGGGGGGAGCAAACCCAACTCCTCACAGTAGTATTTACTGAGACTCCTTAGCGCATAAATTAAAAGCTTTCGGAAAAGTGCCAGACACAAGAGGCCCTGAAAAAGAAAATCATGTTTATGCTCCCTCACCTAATTCACATGCTTGTAAGGATCATCAATACTTTCAGGAATGTAGTCAGATCACTGACTCTCCCAGAAATTAGTGAAACCTGAGGTAATTGTCCCAAATGGGCAATGGTACCATTCCATGAAGCATTTTAATTTTGGAGCATTTTAATTAGTGGTTAGAGTGTCGAATCCAGGATCAAATCCCCATTCCACCATGGACGAAGAAGAA
>NW_015165968.1:5728-13909 GCF_001447785.1 Gekko japonicus
GAGGAGGAGGAGGAGGAGGAGGAGGAGGAGGAGGAGATTGGCTTTATACCCTGCCCTTCAGTTGGAGTCTCAGAGCGGCTTACAATCTCCTTCCTTTCCTCTCCCAACAATAGACACCCTGTGAGGTAGGTGGGGCTGAGTGAGCTCTCTCGAGGACTGCTCTTGAGAGAACAGCTCTGAGAGAACTTGTGACTGACCCAAGGTCACACCAGCAGGTGCATGTGGAGGAGTGGGGAATCATACCCGGTTCTCCCAGATCAGAGTCCACTGTCTTAACCACTACAAGAAGCTTGCCTGGTGACCTTGTGCCGGTCACACACTTCCAACCTAACCTACCTCATTGGGTTGTTGTGAGGATAAAACGAAGGAGAAGAGAACAATGTAAGTGACCTTGAGACCCCATTGGGAAGAAAGGCACATTGGGGAGAAAAGCATCGGCTGACTTTGGTCTCTTAAGAGAATGTGCCCTCCTTGACATTATTGCAACAGGCGCAATAGTTACTAATTGTTCTGCTGCCATCAGAAATTACTTTAACTGGAACTGTTGAGCCTTTTATGAATTATTATTTATTGCTGAATTGCTATTTATTGTTTTATCAATGTTGTAAGCCGCCCTGAGCCTGCTTGCAGGGTAGGGCAGGATATAAATTGAATAAACTAAACAAGAAGGAGGAGGAGGAGGAGATTGAATTTATACCCTGCCCTTCACTACCTGAAGGAGTCTCAGAGTGGCTTACAAACTCCTTTACCGTCTCCTCCCCACAACAGACACCCTGTAAGGTAGGTGGGGCTGAGAGAGCTATCTTGAAAACTGCCCGTGAGAGAACAACTCCAACAGAACTTACGACTGACCCAAGGTCACACCAGCAGGTGCAAGTGGAGGAGTGGGGAATCCAACCCGGTTCTCCCAGATTAGAGCCCACGTTCCTAACCACTACACCAAACCACTACACTGAATTTAAAAGAAATGTGAAGCAGCCCCCTCTATGGCTACTTTTTAATAAAACACTGAATGTTCTGAGACCTAAGAGATTTCAGAATAATTCTCATCATTGATCTCATGTCCCACTTTGTTTCTTTATTTACTTTTATTTGTTTATTCACCTCATTTGTACCCTGCATTTCTCCCTATGGGGACCCAAAGAGCCTTAGAGCATTGTCCTCTCCTCCACTGATGTGCGCAGCAACTCTGTGTGGCAGGCTAGGCTGAGAGTACATGACTGCCCCAAGGGCACCTGGCAAACTTCCATGGCAGAGTGGGGATTCGAACCTAGGTCTCCCAGATAGAAGAAGAAGAAGAAGAAGAAGAAATTGGATGTATACCCCGCCCTTCAGTTGGAGTCTCAGAGCGGCTTACAAACTCCTTTTCCCTTCCCCTCCCCACAGACACCCTGTGAGGTGGGTGGGGCTGAGAGAGCTCTGACAGAAACTGCTCTTTTTCAAGGACAGCTGTGCCAGAGCTTGTGACTGACCCAAGGTCACACCAGCAGGTGCAAGTGGAGGAGTGGGGAATCAAACCTGGTTCTCCCAGATTAGAGTCCGCACACTTAACCACTACACCAAACTGGCTCTCTTGCATAACACCCTAACCACTACGCCACACTGGCTCTCTTTGCTTCATCCTATATCTCTCATGTGTTGCTGGGCTTCTGTCTCTTTCTGTCTGTGTTACTATCTACTATTTGATTCTTTCACATCCCCTATCATCAGGTGGGGTTTGTGTGAACATGAGAGGGAGGGCGGGAAGGGCTGCATCAGCGCTTCGTTCTCGTGGCCCTTTCTTACATGCCCAGGGAAATGCCGATCGCCACTTTGGGGTCCGGAAGCCATTTTTCTCCAGGCATGTTTGGCTGGGGATCCTGGAAGGTTGGTTTTGGGTTTTTTTGGTCATCTTCTGGGTGTTGAACAGTGTGTTGTTGTGTGGACAGTTTAACTGTGGGTGTGTGGGGGGAGGTATTTCTGAATTTCCTGCATTCTGCAGGGGGTTGGACTAGATGACCCTGGAGGTCCCTTCCAACTCTATGATTCTATGAAAGAAGACCTATAGCCTTATCTGCAGTGCCTGCATTCCAGAGGGCACAAGCAAACCATTTCCCTCTCACCCCTGCAGGTGCTCATCTGATCATAGAAAGGTGTGTGTGTGTGTAGCCTTTGCCTCTATTTCTACTCAGCCTGCAGCATCTGTGTTCCAGAATGAACAATCAAAGCGTCTGTCCCTGAGACTAGCAGGCACTGCAACTGAGAAGAAGAGAGCACACAGGAACAACCACAGCCAGCGCTAATGTCGAACCAAGAGTGCCCACTGCAATCCACTGAGACGATGTAACGACTAGTGAGCAATGAAAATTCTGTGTACAGAAACACTTATTGGGATAATCCTTTTCAGTGAGAATATCTAACTCTTGTGGTTGGAAGATACCCTGTCAGTTTATCCATTGACTCTCCCTTTCTCTCTCTCTCTCTCTCTCTCTCTTTCTGACCCTCTCAACACCCTTGCTTCATGGAACTGTAAAAAGCAGACAGCAAGGCACCAGAAACACTCTTGTTTCTGAACTCTGCTGGAGATTACTGATCATTCTTCTGTTAAGTGACTGGGCCCCCGGTCACACGGGCTGGAAAACGCGGGGGGGAGGCGTGGCTATTTGTGGCGCCACAAGTAGCCACGCGATAACACGATCAGATGCGTCGGCGGCAACGCATGGTTCCGGCCCTCGGCGTGTGCGCTGCAACGCAGACGGCCAGAGGGAAAAGCTGCACCGGCATGATCACACCAAGGGAGTTCGGAGGCAGCCCATGGCAAACTGTTTGCCACCGCCTTCGTTAAGGTATTTTTTTATAGCGCATTTTCAGCGGCTAGCCACAGGTTGGCCACGAGTGTGCTCCACTGCCCAGATGTTGTGGTGTGATCGCGGCCGGAAAATCTGCCATCCAATCGTGGCTCCCCCGCGGCAAATTCCCCGTGTGAACGGGGCCTGGATTTATTATCCCAAATAGATTAAAGAACAGAAGTGTTTTGGTTTGGCTTTGGATCAGGTACTATTGAAATGCAGAGCCTTATCCTTTGTCATTCACTCATTTACTTACTATTATTATATATTATTCTTCCAGCTATTTATTATTCATCCTACCTTCCCAACGGGGACCCAAAGCAACTCACATTGTTCTTCTGTCCTCCATTTAACCCTCAGATTAACCCTATGAGATAGGTTAGGCTGAGAGTGCGTGACTGGCCCAAGGTCACCCAAAGAGCTTCCATGGCAAAGTGATGGTTTGAACCTGGGTCTCCCAGAACCTGGCCTGTATCTATGGTGGGGCCATTTGGGGCTCCGCCCCTTTCTTAAAGGGCCAGCCCCACAAGATTTTCCCTTGAAAATTCTTTTGAAATATATTTTTAAACATTTTTAAAAGGCGTGCACCAGCGGCAAAAAATGGCAGCCCCACCAGAAAAAGAAAACTGCCCCACAAGCCACAAAATCCTGGCTAAAGGCCTGCCCAGATCTTTGTCTGGTGCTTTATTTTTATTTACTTGCTTTATACCCCACTTTTCTCTCCAATGGGGCCCCGAAGCAGCTCACACCATTCTCCCTCCCTTCATCTTATCCTCACAACAACCCTGTGAGGTAGGTTAGGCTGAGAGGACATGACTGGACCACGTTTCCCCTGGCAGAGTGGGGATTCGAACCTGGTTCTCCCAGATCCTAGTCTGATGCTGCGACCACTGCAACCTACTGGCTCGTTATCTATGTGGGCCTTTGGCACAATCCGCCCAGCAACTTCCCCAGCATCGTCTGCAGCCGAAAGGAACAGGGCTTGTCTTGGTAAGTTCTCGTGCGGCTCCCGTTTACTTCTGTGGGGTCTGTGTAGGAAGCGTGGCGTCTGTTTTAGAAAGCTGCCTGGAAAACAATTACCGAAACCCATTTGTTGTTTATGAAGGGAAAAAGGCATAATAGCAGGGATATTTGTGATTAACAAAACGACTCCACGCCAGGCACTGCAGGGTAATTACGTTAAAAAGAACAAACCCTGGCTATGGGCTTATAGTCTGAAATCACGAACTTTTAGGGCCAAACTAATGTGACACGGGGGGGTCTGGGCAGAGATTTTCAGGTGATTAAGACACAGAATTGCAGCCACAGAGGTATCTGATAGGTATCTCCTTTCCACCCCATGCCATTTCTCTGATGGGCAATGCTCCCTTCGACCACTTTTCTTTGCAGCAGAAAAACAGACAGGCACTATGGATACATGCCTTATTTCCATAATGGGCCTAAAAGCAGATGGGGGAAAGCATTTTCGAGCGATGAAACAACATGGCATCGAGTTAATCCCTCTTTGCAAAATTCCTCAACATCAGAAGAAGAAGGAGAGATTGGATTTATACCCCGCCCTTCACTACCTGAAGGAGTCTTGGAGCAGTTTACAATCCCTTCCCCTACCCACAACAGACACCCTGTGAGGTAGGTGGGGGCTGAGAGAGCACTCTCGAGAACTGCTCCGGAGAGAACAGCTCTGACAGGACTTGTGGCTGACCCAAGGTCATGCCAGCAGCTGCACATGGAGGAGTGGGGGAATCAAACCTGGTCCTCCCAGATTAGAGTCTGTGCTCCTAACCACGACACCAAACTGGCTCTCAGTCCATATGCATGGATCCTCCCCGCAGCTGCTTTTTCCAGATAACCACACATTTGGAGAGTGAATCTTGTGTATTTCGGATTCCAAGAAAGTTGAACAACTAATAAGAAGAGCAGGGGCAATGAGAAGAAAAGGCAAAAGTTGCCAACTTTGAGTTGGGAAATTCCTGGAGAATTGCATTGGAGCCAGGGGAGGGCAGGATTTGGGGAGGGAAGGGACCTGCACAAGGTATAACACCACACACTCCACCCTCCAAAGGATCCCTTTTCTCCAGGGGAATCGATCTCTGACCATTTCCGCAGTAGTGAAATTTCCCACATTGACATTTTTTTAAAAAAACTGCGCGTTGTGTGAAATTTTCCACAATAGATTTTTTCTCACCACAAACCCGAAGTTTTCTCTTTCTTACCCCACATTTTCGGAAGCCCCAGTTTTAGCGCATTCCTAGAGAACAACTGTACTTCTGGGAGATCTCCAGGCCGTACCTGGAGGCTGGCAACTCTAGGGAAGTTTGGGAGCAATTGTGGTTCAATTGGAATGTCGCCATGGGGGTTTCAACCTCCCTAGTGATAAATGAACCTGCATGTCTTCGTTTTACTTGAGGTTTTCCTTTAAGAACATAAGAACATAAGAGACGCCAATGTTGGATCAGGCCAAAGGCCCATCCAGTCCAACACTCTGTGTCGCACAGTGGCCAGAAATACCAGTGCCATCAGGAGGTCCACCTGAAGTTTCTCAGGCCAAATTATTCCAGTCATAATTTAAGGGAGTTTTTCCTCAGCGTTCGTTTCCCACCAGTTGTGAATAAACAGTTTCTAATGTAGAGGTGGCCTAAAAAGGGCTGAAGAGGAATATTGTCGACACCAGCCGCTGTGAGGCAAACAAAACCCCACGTCAAGGGCAGCATATGAAACCTACAAGAAACCAAAATGGCCACCTCAGCGGAATCTCACATCGCACTAAGGAAGGGAGGAACCGGCCGTGCTGGTCCTTGTGACGTGGATGGATCACATGAGATGTCCTGGGGCACAGGAGGAGTCTAAACTGCATCTCATTCTAGAGTTGCCAACTCCAGGTTGGGAATTTCCTGGAGATTTGGGGAGGGTGGGGATGTTGGGTTTTTGGGGAGGGGACGAACCACTGTGGTATAATGCAATAGAGTTAATTCTCCAAAGTAGCCATTTTCTCTGGAGACCTGATCTCTGTAGTCTGGAGATCAGTTGTCATTCTGGACTGGCAACCCTATCTCATTCCTGTTCCAGCACTGCTCAATTGCTGGAGGAGATTCATCTGCATGGGTTTCTCCCCACTGTCACGTTAACCTAGTGGAACCGAAACAGTTACATTACAATGGCTGCCATTCTACAGGCCAAATGACTGATGGGTAGTATTCCTATTTGCGGTGTGAGACCTGCAGGCCACTGCAACCCCTCCCTGCAAATCCCCGGTATATTGGTAGGCAGAAACTGGGGCCAAAGGGAGGGGCAAAATCATCTTGGGGTACAAAATTTAAAAGGATAAATAACACCTTGTCTACTTATAGGAAGTTCTGGCCATAGAGTTCCCGGAGATTCCTAGAGGTACTCAGAAGCGACAAGGGTAGCTCAAGCAGTTGCCGGAAACTCGTTGGTAATCTCATCATTGAGTTTTTGGCTATTATGAGAGCTACCCTTGTCACTTCTGGATCCCTCTAGGAACCTCCAGGAACTCTATGATAAGAACTTTCAGTGAGTAGCCAAGGCCTTATTTTTCTTTTTTTCTCCCATTGGTTGCCTGGCTACCCTAATGATGGGGAATCTACAATGCTCTGCGGCAGTGATATTCACTCAGTGGCTCAGGAACCAAATGTAGCTCTTCAGCATGCCACTTGTGGCTCTCCTGAGCACTGTTCCCCAACGTGGCACCTGGGCGAGGCCCTTGTCTAGAGATGCCAACCTCCAGGTGGTGGCTGGAGATCTCCTGGGATTACAAGAGTGACAGCGATCAGGTGACAGCGATCAGGTCACCTGGAGAAAATGGCTGCTTTGGAAGGCGGGCTTTATGGCACTGAAGTCCCTCCACTCCCCTCACTCCACCCTCCTCAGGCTCCACCTCCAAAATCTCCAGGTATTTCCCAATCTGGAGCTGGCAGCCCTACCCTGGCCTTGTGGTTGGCAAGTGGTTTCTACCTTGAAACAGGTAATTCTGCGGGAACAGGTAAGCAGCCGGCCTCCCAGAGGAAGTAAATGTGGCCCTTCTGCTTATCGTGAATGTAGCTCTCTACAAGCCACATGAAACTGCCTTATACTGAATCAGACCCTCGCTCCATCAAAGTCTGTACTATCTATTCAGACTGGCAGAGGCTCTCCAAGGTCTCGGGCAGAGTTCTTTCACATCACCTACTGCCAGATTTTTTAAACTGGAGATACCAGGGATTGAACCTGGGACCTTCTGCATGACAAGCAGAGGCTCTACCACTGAGTCACAGCCCCCAAAATTGGCAACGAGACACACTCGCTGGCCCCCTTCCTTGACGATTCCTACAAAATGCAGAGAACACCAAAGCACTCGGCGCTCCCTCCCTTCTTCGAGCTTTATAATTGGGTTTCAGATTAACACCTTTGAGGATTGCTTCATTTAGTCTTAAATCTCGGCACCACCGAATGTGGCAATATGGCATGTTGTGTGTCTAATTATGCTGTTGCTAAGGGATGACTTTTGGAACACTTTTAGACTCCTAGCTGCCGCTGTACATCGAGCACTCCCTGTTTCTGAAACGCACAAGGGAGAGCTCATTTCTCAGCAATAAAATGGCATTGAACCTGACTGCCCCATTGGATAAAGGCCTCTATTCTCATGGGCGGAAGAGCATCAGGGACAGGAAATAGCCTAACCCAACCCTATTCTCCCATTTTTATTTCTTGCTTCGTGCGTGGGCAATGAGGGCTCCTCTTGATGCATAACTCTGCATAAGTCAGCTCAGAACCACAAGGAATGAAGAAGGAGAATTTTAGGAGGTATCACTTCTTACTGCTGATAGGAGAAGAAACATATTCTGCAAGGCTCTCCCGTGGGGGGGGGGGGTAAATGCCTGCATTTAGTAAATCAGCGTATCAGGGGAAAGGCTATGTCAAACCTTTCAGCTTGACAGGCTAGCTTTCTGCAGGAAGGGAGGCTTAGGATTACCAGCTCTGGGCTGGGAAATACCCGGATAGCTTGGGGCTGGATCCTACCGGAGGTGGGGTTTGAGGAAGGGAGGGGCCTCAGCGGGGTATAAAGCCATAGAGCCCGCCCTCCAAAGCTGCCATTTTTTCCAGGGGAACTGGTCTCTGTAGCCTGGAGATTAGATGTCATTCCAGGAGATCTCTATCCACTGCCTGGAAGTTGGTGACCCTAGGGAGGCTCCTTTTCTACATATGGAGAAGCAGTCAGAAGTTCCATTCTGTCTTCTGCCGTCTTTCTCTTCAAAGTCCTCGGGTCGGGTGCTTTGGCAGCTGCAAACGGTGGCTTTCAGGTCTTGCATCTCAGAGAAGAAAGGACGCAAGCAAACCTTTGCCACTGAATTCTGGC
>NW_015165968.1:14116-24676 GCF_001447785.1 Gekko japonicus
ATAGAAACTGCTCTTTTTCAAGGACAGCTCTTATCAGAACTACGGCTTGCCCAAGGTCATCCAGGAGGTGCAAGTGGAGGCGTGGGGGATCAAACCCGGTTCTCCCAGATTAGAGTCCGCACACTTAACCACTACACCAATCCCCCCACTGGAGCAACGAAGGGACCTGACAACCCTATTGGCAAGGGCGTCCAGTCTAGAAAACTGAATCTTAGCATCTCTCCCCACCCTGAGAGTTTTAAACTCATTGTCTGATAACTGAGTGATCAGGCACCAGGGTGGTCATGTATCCTGATCACACAGCCCAAGGTAGCTTAGATTTCAGTAAAACACACAGTCACTGGAACTGGATTGGCTCTTCGATGTCACACGGGCCAAAGGAATGCTAGGTGCTTTTGTGCAAGTGGCCAAGTTGGACTTGCTTGCCATTCCCGTCTTTAAAGAATGCAACAGACCCAAACTCACTTCCTTCATTTATACCCGGCTTTTCTCCCCAGTGGGGACCCAGAGCGGCTTGCAACATTCTTCCCCCCTCCGTTTTGTCCTCACAGCAACCCTGTGAGGTAGGCGACACCGTGAGTCTGCCACTGACCCAAGGTCACCCAGCAGACTTCCATGGCGGAGTGCGGATCCGAACCTGGGTCGCCCAGATCCGAGTCAGGCCCTCGAACCACTAGAACACACTGTCAAGAGGTGGGGCCTCATACACAAAACCCAGTGCTCGGCGCCAAGCATTCATGCGCAGACCTCACGTGAGTTATGCGCACCTGTGGAAGTCAAGAAATCGATGCTTTCCCAGCCGAAATACACACAAAGCCTCCCCCGCCACACAACAGTCCTTCCACGGTGAAATTTCTTGAATGTGGCAGAGGCCCAAGAGTGAGTGTAGGACGCGAAACCTTGCTGTATTACACACGGAAACGGCAGGAGGCTTCAAAACCCTTTCTTCCCAATATTAATTTACTACTCGAGAACCACTTCACTTCCTCTGTAAATCAAAACTGTAGTATACCCAAACCATGTGGCTGCCAACCCCCAGGCGGGGCCTGGAGGGCTCCCAAAATCACAACTGAGCTCTAGACGACAGGGATCAGTCCCCTGGAGGAAACGGCTGCTTCGGAGGGTGGGCTCCAGGGCTCTTTTTGTAGAAAAAGCCCAGCAGGAACTCATTAGCATAACAGGCCACACCCAACAGCAGGAACTCATTAGCATATTGGGCAACACCCCTGACAGCACAGCTCATTAGCACATTAGGCCACACCCCCATGTTACCAGAAGTCTGGTTATCCAGCCACACCCACCTTTTGCTTCTTATTCTGTTTACCTTGTTTGTTGTCAAAACCCAGGGCCTTTTTTGTAGCAGGAACTCCTTTGCATGTTAGGCCACACACGCCTACTGTAGCCAATCCTAATGAGTTCCTGCTGTGGGGTGTGGCCTATTATGCTAATGAGTTCCTGCTGGGCGTGGCCAACTTGGGAGCCAGGCGGAACTCTGTTCCTGTGCGTTCCTGCCCAAAAATAGCCCTGGGGGCTCTATGGCATTATATCCCTCTGCGGTCCCTCCCGTCCCCAAACCCCTCTCTCTGCAAATCCCACCCCCCAGATCTCCAACCTGGAGTTCGCAGCTCCCTCAGAGCCACAAGGCTTGGGATGGTTATCTCACTGCAATTGTTCCTCCTTATGCTGTTCGGTTCCATCCTGCTTTGCTAATTCATCACCCTCTGGGAGAGATTGAAGGAGCTGGGTATGCTTAGCCTGGAGAGGAGACGAATGAGAGGTGATATGATAACCATTTTCAAGTACTTTAAGAGAGGATGGAGTGGAGTTGTTTTCTGTTGCCCCAGAAGGTCGGAGCAGAACCAACGGGCTGAAATTAAATCAGAAGAGTTTTCGGCTAAACACTAGGAAGAACTTCCTGACAGTCAGAGCTGTTCCACAGTTGAACAGGCTTCCTCAGGAGGTGGTGGGCTCTCCTTCTTTGGAGGTTTTCAAACAGAGGCTAGATGGCCAACTGACAGCAACGCTGAGCCTGTGAACTTAGGCAGATCTCTGACATCTCGAGATCTCTCTCTACACTCAGTGAACCAGTTTGGTGTAGTGGTTAGGCGCGTGGACTCTAATCTGGGAGAACTGGGTTTGATTCCCCACTTCTCCCCGTGCAACTGGTGGTGTGACTTTGGGTCAGTCACAAGTTCTCTCAGAGCTGTTCTCTCAGGAGCAGTTCTTGAAAGAGCTCTCTCAGCCCCACCTACCTAACAGGGTGTCTGCTGGGGGGAGGGGAAGTGAAAGGAGATTGTAAGCCGCTCTGAGACTCCTTTGGGTAGTGAAGGGCGGGGTATAAATCCAGTCCCTACTGCTGCCTCCTCCTCCTCCTCTTCTTCTTCCTCCTCCTCGACATTTCCTCCTGCTATTCTCCCTCATATGCCGCACAACATCATCCTTCCTCCCTTCATGTTATCCTCAAAACAACAACCCTGTGAGGTTAGTTAGGCCGAGAGAGTGTGAGTGGCCCAAAGTCGTCCAGCAAGCTTCCGTGACAGAGTGGGAATTCGAACCTGGGTCTCCCAGATCCTAGTCCGACACCCTAACCACTGCACCACGCCAGCATGTCTTTAATGTCATGGAAATGGTCTTCCATTTCATGAGCAAACAGCTCATCGATAGAAATCACACCCTCCTTCCAGCCGTTATTAATCCTAAAAGGGGAAAAAAAACAGGCAACCTTTCCTTCAGATCTGAAGACAAACAAACAAAAAAGAGCCGGAGGACTTCTATATTTAGACAAAAACAGAGGGTGCGGGCAAGAAAAGGAAAGCCCTGCCCCCCTCCTTCAAGATTACTCAGGTGGTTTAAAGCAGTTATCTCCCAGCCTGGCCAATTTCCGGTGTCAAATCCTGACAGAGAGAGAGAGAGAGAGAGAGAGAAATGCTTCATGCATCACATCAGAGCTGGTAGGAGGCAGGATTTAGCTTCCCACACCTCACCCTCATTTAAAAATAGATCCCAACCCCTGAAAATCCCAGGAAAAGAGGCATAATTCACTCTCAATTCACGCCTCCCTAAGCCCACTGCTCAAAAAAAATTTTTTAATTGCCTATAGAATGAGGACACACTCTCCTGTCTCTCTGAAACTTGGGAGGCAGGATCTCTTGCAGGAGCGGCACAGTCCCTCTTGGGTTGCCAGCTTCCAGCTGGGACCTGGAGTTCTCCCGGAACCACAGCTCATCTCCAGGCAACAGAGATCCATTCCCTTGGAGACCATGGCAGCTTCAGAAGGCAGACTCTATGGTATACCACAGAGTCTAGGTGAAGCACCTTCCCAAAGCCCCTTCTCCACAAACCCCCCTCCCCCAAATCTCCAGAAATCCCCCAGGCCAGCGTCGGCAACCCAAAGTCCTTCAGAATTTCCTCCCAACCGGGTAGCAGATGCAGAAAGAAAAGTTACGGTGGGAAATATGTCTCTCAGTGAAGCCAATGGAAAGAGAGAGCCAGTTTGGTGTAGTGGTTAAGTGCCCGGACTCTGATCTGGGAGAACCGGGTTTAATTCCCCACTCCTCCACTTGCACCTGGCTGGATGACCTTGGGCAAGCCGTAGTTCTGACAAGAGCTGCCCTTGAAAGAGAGCAGTTTCTGTCAAGAGCTCTCTCAGCCCCACCTACCTTACAGGGTGTCTGTTGTGGGGAGGGGAAGGGAAAGGAGCTTGTAAGCCGCTCTGAGGCTTCTCTGGGTAGTGAAGGGCAGGGTATAAATCCAATCTCCTCCCCTCTCCTCCAATCAAAAACAGACTAAAGAATCTGAAGAGTTTTACTAACTGGGGAGACAAAAAACCGAACCCAAACAACCTCAATACGATTTCTGTGCATGTTCCAGTTCTTCTCATTTGGTGTTTACGGTTCCACAGAAAACAGGCAAACGAGAAAAACGGTGTCTGATGTCCGTGCAGCCATGTTCCATGCACCCTGGCTCTACTGTTTTGGTGCAGTCCAAAAAAAAAGACAAACAAGTGGGTTCTAGATCAAATCAAGCCTGAACACTCCTTAGAAGTTGTGACTAAACTGAGGATTCAGTCATGTTCAATGCTCCCTCTAAGCTGCGGAGTCTTGTGAGCAAAAATTCTACTTGGTGAACTACTGGCATTAAAGTTGTGAGTGAGCAATTTGGCTGCTGCAAAAATTATAGATTGCTTTGGAGCCATCCTTCCTGAGCTAAGACAAAAATGTGTGAGCCGGAGGCTAAGAAACTGTGAGCTAGCTCACACTAACTCAGCTTAGAGAGAGCACTGGTCATGTTATAAGAAGATAAAAGTCACTGGAAAAGACAATAATGCTAGGAAAAGTGGAAAGCAGCAAGAATAAGAGAAAGACCCAACATGAGATCCTATGGACAGCTTCAAGAGGGAATTGGATAAGCATATGGAGCTGAGGTCCATCAGTGGCTATTAGCCACAAGGTATAGATAGGAACTCTAGGTTTGGGGCAAGGTTTGGGGATGCCCTGTATTCTTGGTGCTTGGGTGTGGGGGGGCAACAGTGGGAGGGCTTCTGGAGTCCTGGCCCCACTGCTGGACCTCCTAATGGCACCTGGTATTTTTGCCCACTGTGTGACAGAGTGTTGGACTGGATGAGCCTTTGGCCTGACCCAACATTGGCTTCTCTGTTGTTCTCTTATGAGATGGATTGACTCAATCCAGGAAGCCACGGCCCTCAGATTGCAAGACCAGAGCAAGGCTATTAAGGACAGGATGTTTTGGAAGTCAGAAATTCACAGGGTAACCAGAAGTTGGAAACGACTTGACAACACTTCACACACACACACACACACACACACACACACACACACACACAGAGAGAGAGAGAGAGTGCAGTCCTAAGTAGAGTTACACCTTCTTAATTGGAAGTCAGGACTGCTTAGAATCGAAAGGTGAGTCAGCTGATGTGACACCATAGAATGCTCATGAACAGTCCAACTCCCAATGGAGTGAGCCTAAGAGTGGTAACTACAAAAAGGTCTAAGTCATGCTTCTGTGAGAAGAAACAATTGTTGCTTTGGCTGGGATGCACATACAGGAGGGGCTACTGTATGGGATAGCTGGACGGGAAGACATCCCAGAAGATGGAGAAGTGGATGACCACAGGAACCAGAGACGGGTTACCTGAATATAGCTCCCCCCCTCCCCAAAAAAGCAAGGGAGTGAAACAGTAGTCAGAGAGAATGGTAGATGGAAAAGACACAGACCTGGCCAAATGGATTAGGGAACAGTGTGTTAGGAGGAGGAGGTGGTGGAGGAAGAAGAGTTGGTTTTATACCCCATCTTCACTACTTGAAGGAGTCTCAAAATGATTTACAATCACCTTCCCTTCCTCTCCCTACAAGACACCCTGTGAGGTAGGCAGGTGGGGCTGAGAGAGCTCTTTCGAGAACTGTGACTGACCCAAGGTCACCCAAAAGGCTGCATGGGGAGGAGTGGGGAATCAAACCCGGTTCTCCCAGATTAGAGTCCATTGCTCTTAACCACTACACCAAACTTACCCTCAAAAGAACATGTTCTAGCAGGGCTCCTGCCCCTCTCCATGAATTCTGCCATCACTGACCATCCTTAAAGGGGCAGTGAGAGCCAAGAGGCCTTGAGATGGGGCAAGATACATACTGATTTCACATACTGATTTCTACTACCCGGCCTACAGAGGGCCTCCACCCTGGGTAGTACTCTAATACGCAATGCCATTTTCCAGTTTGGGTCTTGTTTTCTAGATAAAGGACGGAGGCAGAGAGCTACGCCTCACCCGGTTCCCCCAGACTCATGGCCATCACTATCTGCCGGACCAACTACTACAATCCAAGTCATTTTTAAACCCGTTCATTCACCAAGTCGCTCTCTCTGTCCCCTCTGCTGTCCTCCATCTCCTGCCGTCACTTGCTGATCTCCCCCAGTTGTAGTGCATATATTTTTAATGGTTTGTTTCCCCAGCATTGCTTAAAATGGTACCCATGGTGATAAGCACAATGCAAATACTCTGACAGATGGATGCAGTTGCAGATTCTGCAAAAAAGGGGGTGGGTGGGGAGGAAAAGGAGAAGGAGACGAAGGAGAGGTAGGTGGGGGGGAGGAGGAGGAGGAGGAGGAGGTTGGATTTATACCCCACCCTTCACTGCCCAAAGGAGTCTCAGAGCACCTTACAATCTCCTTTTCCTTCCCCGCCCTACAACAGACACCCTGTGAGGTAGGCAGGGCTGAGAGAGCTCTGAGAGAACTGCTCTTGAGAAAACAGTTCTGAAAGAACTTGTAACTGACCCAGGGTCACACCAGCAGCTGCATGTGAAGGAGTGGGGAATCAAACCGGATTCTCCCAGATTAGATCCTGTGCTCCTAACCAGTACACCAAACTGGCTGTCAACGGTGCAGTCCTATGCAGACTCAGTCCATTCTAAGCCTATTGAAACTGATAGACTGGAGTAACCGCGCACAGCATTGCGCTGCAAGTAACTGGCTTCTTTAGAGTGTTTCCCAGAACTGCCAACAGAAACTTGACTCACATCTGCTTTCCTAGGTTTAAGCTATTCCATTTTTGAATATTCTCTTGTGATTCTGCACAATGTCTTCTTCTTGTTGTTGTTGTTGTTGATGATAACAACAAGAACCTCAACGATAGAAAAATGCAGACACGATCATAGAGGAAATCTGAGGAAAAGATCTTTCTTTTTCATAGCTGGTTCGATGTCAACGGTTTAATGACGGGGCGCTTTATTAGTGAAAACACTCTCATCCTAGCCACTTCATCTCTTTCAAGATCATCCAAAAAGAATTGCCCTTTTTCTTCCCTTGAAATAGGAGAAAAATTAGAAAATATCAAGGTTTTGTGATATCCACCCCATCCCTAAAACAAATTTAGACATTCCTCTTATTAACAATAATGAGTAGCGATATCAATAATGAGATAATATAGGATTTATGTTGAGTTTTATGGTATTCAGAGTGTTTGGTATACTTGTTGTAATCAAAACAATGGCCTCTCCAGGAAGGCTGAGGTTTATTTCCCAGTATTGCAGGTGAAGGTGGCGGACTGGAAGGTCCCAGGCAGAGAGATAGTAGTGGGCACTCTCTCACACACTAAACAACACACTTTCAATCCACTTTCAGTGCACTTTGCAACTGGATTTTGCTGTGTGAAATGGCAAAATCCACTTGCAAACAGTTGCTGAAGTGGATTGAAACGGCATTATTCAGCATGTGTGAAAGGGCCAAGTGGCTTGCCCAAGAGCTCACGATGGGATCTAAAAGAAGAAGAGATTGGATTTATATCCCACCCTTCACTACCCAAAGGTGTCCCAGAGCGGCTTACATCCTGCTCATTTCATCTTTACTGGGTACCGGCACGTTCTGGCGGCATTCGCAAAGGCATACCAAGGAATGTAGCTCATCCTCGCAATGCAAAAATCACACCTTTCAGACAGCTGGTGATCAAAACAGAAGAAGAAGAAGAGAAGAAGAGATTGGATTTATACCCCGCCCTTCACCCTCCAAAGGTGTCTCAGAGCGACTTACAAACTCCTTTCCCTTCCCCTCCCTGCAACAGACACCCTGTGAGGTAAAAGAAGAAGAAAAAGAAGAGATTGGATTTATACCCCGCCCTTCACTTACCAAAGGTGTCTCAGAGCGGCTTACAAACTCTTTTCCCTTCCCCTCCCCACAACAGACACCCTGTGAGGTAAAAGAAGAAGAAGAAGAAGAGATTGGATTTATACCCCGCCCTTCACTACCCAAAGGTGTCTCAGAGCGGCTTACAAACTCCTTTCCCTTCCCCTCCCTACAACAGACACCCTGTGAGGTAGGTGGGGCTGAGAGAGCTCTGAGAGAAACTGCTCTTTTCAAGAACAGCAGTGCCAGAACTACGGCTTGCCCAAGGTCATCCAGCAGGTGCAAGTGGAGGAGTGGGGAATCAAACCCGGCTCTCCCAGATTAGAGACCGCGCACTTAACCACTATACCAAACTGGCTGACAGATGCTGTCTTTCCAAGTGTTCTTGACACTTCAGGGTTCTGTGATATCCACACCCATCCCCTTGGATCATTTCTGAACCCCCAAATTGGAAACAGCAGCCTGATAGCCCCATCTCCTCAACTCTCAGAAGCTAAGCAGGGTTGGCCACAGTTAATACTTGGATGAGAGACCACCAACGAAGTCTGGGGTTGCTATGCAGAGGCAGGCAATGGCAAACCACTTCCGATTCTCTCTCGAAAACCCCATGGTCCTGGGGTCACCGTGATAGCATGCAATTATTATTATTATAAATGGGAAACATGAAACCCACCTAGTTTGATGAGCAGGCAAAAAACAGACCCCCCCAACAGAAACGTGTGTTAATCTGCAGAGGGAGACCGTGCCCATCGGAACAAGGCTGTTTCAACGAAACAAAGCCTCATTCCCTGCCTCTCTTCTGTATCTTTTAAGGTTACACCAGGGAGGATCTGAATAAACAAGGAACAGTTCCAACTTCCCTTCTAAAAGTAAAGGTCAACACGAGGCAGGTAATAATCGCAGCATGGAATACCCCCCTCTGGTTCTTAAAGAAGTACTCAGCGGGAGGAAGATCAGAGAGCACAGCAACAACAGCAACAAAAGTCTCCAAGTAGAAGCACGGTTTTATTCAAAGGCATGGGTTTTGCTTCCGCTCTTCAAGATGGGGTGGGGAAGAATCTCTGATGGGAAGCAAGAGCGCCCTATGGCACTTGAAAGACCAACCAATTTATTCAGGCGCAGGCTTTCTTTGGTTAGAACTCTCTTTCCCCCAACGCGTGTGAAAAAGGGATAGATTTGCACATCCGTGTGCCCACGAATGATCACAAACTGGTGAGAGTCGATATTTGCCCATGCTATTTTTTTTTTTTAAAAAGATGGAATCTGGGAGTGTCCAGAACCAAACGCCCATTTTCTGCACTTTTCAGGGATGCCATGGCAAATGCTGACCCTCCCATTTACATGGTGGGCAATATTCGGTGTCGTCTCTCAGAATGTTCAGACGGTCACAGCGTTTGCCTGGGAATGTCGAGGCTCGCTTTGGGAATGCGGACGTTTGTCAAGTTTCGAAAATACCTCCGTGACATCTGCAAATGGGACTGGAGGTGGGTGTGATAGGACTCTGTGGTTTTTGCTGCAACAGGGCGACCCGGCGATACCTCTCGGCCTTCGTTTCAAACTGGCTTTCATCATCTCTCAGCCAGCTCCCCGATGGCTTCATTACACCTCACATGCAAGTCACACCTCACTGCATACAGACACCCAGCAGAAAGTCAGAAGTTGCACGTACACCAGAGTTGCGAAAAACGCCAGACGCTTCTCCCTGTAGCATCTTCCCTCTGCCGGCTACCCACAGCTAAATCACTCACTTGTTTTTAAACCAACGCGGGCAATTAAAATGAGCCGGGCTGCTGCATGTCAGACGCATTTCACTTCCAGAGACCAACCTAACCAGGCAAGCCAGAAACTTTCGCTAGCTCCGAAACCCTTGCGAAATTTTGGTAAAACGTTGCAGTCCTGCACCTCGCCCTTCTACCCTGGCGCCTTCCGAGGTGATAACGAGAGAGGCGCGGAAATAATGCATGTAGCCCCCACTGGCCAGTATCTCTGGCACAAAAGGCATTCAAAAACGATGAGACTGAAACCAGCATCCCTGATAAGTAAAACACGCTTCACTCACCCCAAAGGCAGAATTGGCGGCACAAAAGCAGAGAGACAGAGAGAGAGGAACAGAGCCTGGTCAACAACAGCAGCAGCAGCAGCTTTTCAAGATTCTCTGGCGAGCCTCTGGTTAGTTCACCGGCTCGCCTTTATAATTAAACCAAGCGGCTCTGCTCAGTCACTGGGAGCTGATGAATTATAAAACGGTTCGCTCCCAGACTCTCCAATTTTGCATCACAGGGGGGCTGGGCATCTAGCAACACACAGTTCCCTCTCAGCCTGTGTACATCTATGCCGTTATACCTCACCCCAATAAACACATTAGGGCTGGCAGCGGGGACTCTAATTGGTGCTTGGGATGTACCGGCACAAGCCAATGGAACGCCGCGCCTCCCACACGCATCTCTGTGCAGCATCCCTGGCTGTCACTCACAGCACCTTGTTAAGGTGGAATCATCAAGGTGGGCGTGCGGGCCAAACGGGAGGTGGTAGAGATGGGGTTTGAAGCCAAAGAGGAGGGGTGAGGGGCTGTTTAAGCATGGGGGGAGGGCTGGGTGTGTGGGAGGATCCCTCTTTGGTGCATACACTTTGTCTGCCATCCCCCACATAATGCTTTACTTCACTTTGGCTCCTCAAAGACCAAATCAGAACATAAGAACGTCAGAAGAGCCCTGCTGGATCAGACCAGTGGTCCATCTGGTCTAGCATCCTGTCTCACACAGTGGCCAAGCAGTTCCTCTGGACGGCCAACAACAGGGGATACAGGCCAAGGCCTTCCCCTGCTATGAACATCAGAAGAGCCCTGCTGGATCAGACCAGTGGTCCATCTGGTCCAGCATCCTGTCTCACACAGTGGCCAAGCTGTTCCTCTGGACAGCCAACAAC
>NW_015165968.1:24991-25918 GCF_001447785.1 Gekko japonicus
CCACCTTGTCCAGCATCCTGTTTCACACAGTGGACAACCAGTTCCTCTGGATGGCCAGGAACAGGGCACACAATTCTTCCCCTGATGCTGCCTCCTGGCTCTGGAATTCAGAGGTTTAGTGCCTCTGAACATGGAGGTTCCCCTCAGTCACCAGAAATAAACTCTGCCAGAATGGAATGAAAGGACTGGTTAAAAAAAGAACTTTAAGGATGGCAAGGGAGGCTGTGGGTAGGGTGGAGGATATGGCTCCCCTCTCCTGCCCTGACCCCACTAGTAGGCCTGTGACATAACCCCACTGGCCAAGCCAGGATAATGTCTATTTTTTCTCTGGGAGATGGAACAATTCAGGGGTAAAAATATAATCCTGGATGCTACATCTTTCATCACCTCACTTAAAACTATCTTTGCTGCAGAGGGTTCAAACTGGATCTTGCTCTCTTTCACCACACAGTCACAACAACCCCATGAGGTAGGCCAGGGCGGGGGTTTGTGATGGTCCAAAGGTCACCCAGCAAGCTACCATGGTAGAGTGGATATTTTTGCTTACTGCAGAGCAGGTAATGAGAGAAAGCAGATATAAAAATGGCATTAACAGACCATCTCTAGCTCACATAACAGATAGCAAGGAGGGCATTCTCCACTGACTTTCTACCTTCTAAAGAGATTAAAAACAGAAGCCCAACAAAGTTCTGGAATACATTTAGAGAGCCAGTTTAGTTTGGTGGTTAAGAGTGGGGACTCCAATCTGGGAGAACTGGGTTTGATTCCCCACACCTTGGGTCGGTCATAAGTCCTTTCAGAGCTGTTCTCTCAACGGCAGTTCTCGAGAGAGCTCTCTCAGCCCCACCTACCTCACAGGGTGTCTGTTGTGGGGAGGGGAAGGGAAAGGAGATTGTAAGCCGCTCTGAGACTCCTTCAAGTAGTGAA
>NW_015165968.1:26270-38622 GCF_001447785.1 Gekko japonicus
GTAAGCTCTTGGAGGATTGGCTACATTAGGGGTGTGTTGCCTAATATGCAAAGGAGTTCCTGCTACCTTTCATTGGTGATGGTGGAAACTGCCGTCAAGTTGCAGCTGGATTATAGGCAAGAGACCCATCAAGGCAAGAGAGATTCAGTGGTGGTTTGCCATTGCCTACCTTTGTGGAGAACCTGGAGGTTTCCTGGGATTACAACTGGTCTCCAGGCAACAGGGATCATTTCCCCTAGAGAAAATGGCTGCTTTTGAGGGCAGAGTCTATGGCATTATGCCCCACTGAGGTCCCTCCCCTCTGCAAAGCCCCGTCTTTTTCAGGCTCCACCCCGAAATCACCACAAATTAGGGTGAGAGTGTGTGACTGGCTCAAGGGCACTCAGTAAGCTTCCCTGGCAGGGTGGGGATTCAAACCTGGGTCTCCCAGGTCCTAATCTGACACTCTAGCCCAGTGGTGTCGAACTCATTTGTTACGAGGGCCAGATCTGACATAAATGTCACTTTGTCGGGCTGGGCCATGTGTGCCATAAAACATAATGCCGGGTACCGGAGATATGAACTGTATAAAAGACAGCAGCTGGTAAGCTCCGAGTTGGTGTATCCTCACTGCAAGGCCCCGTGGGCTGGTAGGGGGGTCCAAAGAAAAAACCTTATGAGTGGACTGGAGTGCCAACAGTGCAGCACTGGGCAAACGCTCCCACGCTGCTTGACAGCTGCAGATGAGGTTGTTTTACCCTGCTGAAGCCACAATCGGAGTGGCTCTGCCCACTCCCCTCCCCCCAAAAAACAGTCTCCTATTCCCTCCCTTCCACTAGTTGCTCGCAGGGAGGATAAGAACCCTGGGCGGGTCAGTTCCGGCCCCCGGGCCTTGTGTTTGACATCCTTGCTCTAGCCACTACAGCAGACTGTCTGTCTTATCCCTGGAAACAGACTGTGGGGCTAAGACTAGATAAACCCTGGTTGAAATGAAGGCGCATTCCGACTACTTGGCTAATTCCTTAGCCTCAGGCTTAATTGTCTGAAAGGATAAAGCGGCTTTGTTCCCGAGAAGGAGAAGAAGGAACACGCAATTTCCCAAATCAAACAGGCGCGGAAACGAAAACAAACATGAGAAAGCCGGCAGAAGCCGCCCGTCGCTCCCTTTTCATATCGCACGAGCCCCAACAAAGGATTTTGCCATATCCCCTTCTCTAATTAAAAAACAAAACAAAACCTCTTGTTTCGGCAGAAATGAATAAAACATCACTGTTGATTAGCAAAGGGGCTCATACGGTGCTGTGAAGGCACAGGGCCCACTTGGAAAGAGCAGTTATTAGGACAATAGTTGTATCACACACACACACACACACACACACACCTTTTCACCACTAGCACAATCTCAGAGGCCAACAGGCCACACTCTTCTCTCCCTTTTCTAATTGCAGCTTGAGGCAAGCTGCCCACGTTCTTCGTTAGAAAAACTCCCCAGCAGATAAGTCTAAGGGGAGTCGGTTGGTGGCATCGGAATAATACGTCGGGGGTGGGAGGGGCTCGTCCACGAAATCAAGGGAGTCAAAAGCAGGGGATTTGCTTTAGCTGTTGATAAAAGAAACCTTAAAGGGGATGTGTGTCTTCATAGATTCGGGAATGTGACAAGAAGAAGAAGAAGAAGAAGAAGAAGAAGAAGAAGAAGAAGAAGAAGAAGAAGAAGAAGAAGAAGAAGAAGAAGAAGAAGAAGAAGAAGAAGAGGTGTGATTTATACCCTGCCCTTCACTACCCAAAGGAGTCTCAGAGTGGCTTACAATCTCCTTTCCCTCCCCCTCCCCACAACAGACACCCTGTGAGGTAGGTGGGGCCGAGAGAGCTCTGGCAGAAACTGCTCTTTTTCAAGAACAGCTGTGCCAGAACTATGGCTTGCCCAAGGTCATCCAGCAGCTGCAAGTGGAGGAGTGGGAAATCAAACCCGGTTCTCCCAGATTAGTGTCCACGCACTTCACCACTACACCAAACTTAGGAACAAAGAGTGGCTGACAAGAGGAGGCATGAGCCAGCAAGGCCGGGGGAGGGGGACTGAATAATGGATGAGCCTTCTTGGATGTGGTCCGAAGAGCCATTTATAATATTGACCAGACCGCTAAGATTTTCAGGTCAGCCTGGTTGAAGGGCTGTTATTAAGGAACAAGGACTCAGATAAGATCATAGCGTTTTATGTCCACAATCAGGGTAGACAGAAAATTGCATGATGTCTTGTTTCTACATCATAGATGAGGAATGGGATATTTTAGACCTTAGACCCCGCTCACACTTCCGAAGCAGTGTTCCCTCTAAGCTGAGTTACTGTGAGCTAGCTCATAGTTTTTTAGCCTCCAGCTCACGCACTTCTGTCTTAGCTCAGGAAGGATGGCTCCAGAGCAAACTAATTATGCAGAAGCCAAATCGCTGGCTCACAACTTTAATGCCAGTAGCTCACAAAGTAGAATTTTTGCTGACAAGACTCCACAGCTTAGAGGGAGCATTGCTTCCAATGCTTGAAAGTAGTGATGCTCGAACGCCAGCCAATTCAGCTCAGGCCCCGTTCAACAAACTGCAAACAGGGAGATGATTTTTCAGTGGATGGTTCGTCTGTTTGCTGACCAATTTGTGGCTGCTTGGCAAGAAGTTTCAGCAATCCTTAATAACATTCTAGTATGGTGGGGTTCGCCCTAGTTTGTTTTTGGATGGGACTGCAGGGCACTGTTTGTAGAAAAAGCCCAGCAGGAACTCATTAGCATAATAGGCCATACCCAACAGCAGGAACTCATTAGCATATTAGGCCACACCCCTGACAGCACAGCTCATTCACATATTAGGCCACACCCCCACGTTACCAGAAGTGTGGTCATCCAACCACACCCACCTTTTGCTTCTTATTCTCTTTACCTTGTTTGTTGTCAAAACCGAGGGTTTCTTGTTTGGAGCAGGACCTCCTTTGTATGTTAGGCCACACCCCCTAATTGTAGCCAATCCTAATGAGTTTCTGCTGTTGGGTGTGGCCTATTATGTTAATGACTTCCTGCTGGGCGTGGCCAACTTGGGAGCCAGCTGGAACTCCGTTCCTGTGCGTTCCTGCCCAAAAATAGCCCTGGATGGGAGGCCACCAAGGAAGTCCACGGTTGCTGTACAGAGGCAGGCAATGGCAAACCACCTCTGCTTGTCTCTTACCTTGAAAGTCCGTCTCTTACTTATGGGGTCACCATAAGTTAGCTGTGATGTGATGGCACTTTCCACCACTACGGCCCAATCAGTGTTCCGTACATGCATGTTGTCCCGCAGACTGAATGGAGTTCTACTCCCCACCCATTGTCGTTCTGCTCAGCAGGCAACTGTTTACACAGTTAAATTGACTGAAAATCGCATAAGTCATTAAACATTAAACGCTGAATTTAAAAAAAACATGTACGGTACAATTTGGTGTTCATCTACGTAGACCTTAGCACAACATTAATGGCTGCTGATCTATCTGAATTGATGGCCTTTCTAAACATGTGCGGTTTTGCAAAAACCCAGTGCCAACCAGTTGGGCAGGCATTCGAGTTGTTCGGTGCCAAACCAAACAAACTTGACTTGCCAGCTCATACACAATTGATGCAGCTGAACACGGTAAATTTGCCCATACAGGACGTTTACTGTGAAATTCATGGCATCTCTACTGGAGAGAGAATTCATAGGGTTTTCCAAGGAACTGCAGATCCCTCATTCAAAGCCTACTAAACCCATGAACCTTTGGGGTTAACAAATCTCCAACCAAAACAACAAATTTAGAGTCCAGTGGCACCTCTAAGACCAACAAAGGTTTATTCAAGGTACAAGCTTTCGTGTGCATGCGCACTTTATAGAATACATTAGAATGACAGTCAAGGTTCAAACTTATAGCCAGAGAATGAACAGCAAATTAACATGCAACATCAAGAGATGCTAAGTGACCCTAAATAACAAGTTAAGGTTATAAGGTCAACAGTTGTAAAGTAATAAATATGTCAAGCTAGCAGATAAATGTCTAAAGGTGTCTTTTCTAATTGTGGGAAGTGTCTGGGACATACCAGCAGACATAAGTTTGGCACTCTTCACCCAAAGAGTGATTAACACTTGGAATTCACTGCCACAGGAAGTGGTGGCGGCTACAAGCATGGACAGCTTCAAGAGAGAATTAGATAAGCATATGGAGCAGAGGTCCATCAGTGGCTATTAGCCACAAGGTATAGATAGGGGCTCTGGGGCAAGTGATGCTCTGTCTTCTTGGTGCTGGGGGGGGTCAACAGTAGGAGGACTTCTAATGTCCTGCCCCCACTGCTGGACCTCCTGATGGCACCTGGTCTTTTTGGCCACTGTGTGACAGAGTGTTGGACTGAATTGTGGGAAGTGTCTGGGACATAACAACAGACATAACAGCATTTTTTGTAGGGGGATGTAGTATTAAGTGCCCTCCATGCCTGACAGGAGAGAATGAAGATTCCCAGACACTTCTCACAATTAGAAGAGACACCTTTGGGGTACATAGTAGGGTCAGCTGTGACTTTTGTTGGTTTCTCAACAATATCTGGTTAGCAACTGTAGAAAATGGAACGCTGCACTAGATAGGTTGCCTTTTGGCCTGGGTCTCCAAAAGACCTTCGGCCAGCCCTGGACAGGTCACCACACCAAATAAATTTGGACTTGTGGGTCACCATATTGAAAAGGTTGGGAACCGCTGATCTAGGAATCACACTCCCACGTATTGGCTCTAAAGTCTTTCTGTCATCCCTCAACAAGCATAAGGTCAAGATTGACCCCTTGGTCATCACCACAGCAAGGGGATCCAGGCATTCAAGAGATGGGCATCTTCCTCAGCTCTGCAAGACACGATATTCTGTATTTTCGTTACTGAAAAGACTGCTTTGACTTTCTTCTTGGTAATCCCCCGCGAAGGGATAACTGTCTGCTCTGTTACCAAATCTAATGTTAGACAGTTAAATGCCGGTTGGCCACTCAGCACTTTTTACAACTCATTGCTCAAGTCAGCCTGATGCAATTTGTCAATTCCTGTGCATTTAAAAGCTTGGTGTCTCCCAATGGTTTAGAAGTACACAGAGACCCCATCTGGTTAAACAGAGCATCTTACAAACAGTCAAAGGGGCAGGGGACACTGAGAAGATGTAATAGCACCACAAAACCAAACTGTCACCAAGGTGCGGCAAACTCTCAGAGCCTGTAAGACAGGGGTGTCAAACGTAAGGGCTAGAACTGGCCAGCCCAGGGCGCTTATGCAGCTTGTAAGCAACTAGAAGAAGAAGAGAGAAGAGATTGGATTTATACCCCGCCCTTCACTACCCAAAGGAGTCTCAGAGCGGCTTACAAACTCCTTTCCCTTCCCCTCCCCACAACAGACACCCTGTGAGGTAGGTGGGGCTGAGAGAGCTCTGACAGAAACAGCTCTTTTTTCAAGGACAGCTCTTATCAGAACTATGGCTTGCCCAAGGTCATCCAGCAGCCGCAAGTGGAGGAGTGGGGAATCAAACCCGGTTCTCCCAGATCAGAGTCCGCACACTTAACCACTACACCAATCTGGCTCTAGTGCAAAGAAGGGAACAGAAGACTGCTCGGGGGTGGGAGTGGGCGGAGCCACTACGGTTGTGGCTTCAGCTTGGTGGAACAACCTCATCTGCAGCAGTCAAGCGCCATGGAAGTGTCTGCCCAGTGCTGCACCACTGGCTCTCCAGTCCACCCACATGGGTTTTCCTTTGCACCCCCCTCCTAGCCCACGGGGCCTTGCAGTGAGGATACAACTAGGAGCTTACCAGCTGCTGCCCTTTGTACAGTTTATATCTCCGATACCTGGCAAACATGGCCCCATCGGACAAAGTGACGTTTATGTGAGGTCTGGCCCTCGTAACAAATGAGTTCGATACCTCTGCAAGAGATGGAGCTGGTTGATAAGGCTGATGAAAACACCCAAGTTATGGGTATTTGAACATCATTAGGAATGCACCTGGTATGTTCTTTCCCATTTCTCATCCCCCACCCCCCCCATTTGGCTCACTGTGATTGTGCGAGGTCCCGGTTTGTTTCCTTGATGGCATCGCATACCATTTTAATGGCATTTTAATGGCATTTATGTGCAACAGATGCCAAAAAGAACATTAACCTGGCATATACTTGACGGGGAAAAAATTTATTGCGGCAGCTATAGGGTGGCGGCGGGGAACGGTCTGAGGCAACTACATTCTGGACTGAAGAATATGCAGTCCCCCACTCTGGCTTCTCCTACAGGATCTTTAAATCCTAACCACCCACAATCAAATAAAGAGGCAGACACAAGATTTGAATAAAGGACTGGTAGCACGTAAGCGATGTGCTCCCTAAAGGTCTCTCTTTTTTGGGAAACCGACTAGACCAGGAATGTGCTTATTCGTGAGGCAAATCGAGACCACTTTTTTTTTTTACATTTTCAGCTTGACAGACAAGACACAGATGGAGATGAACAACAAAGATTTATTTAACAGAAAATAAAGTGTTTAATAAGGAAATGGTATGTGTGAATGGCTTCAATCTATAAAATAAGACTGGCTCTCAAGTCACAAAAATAAACCCGGGAAGGAGATACGCATCCCCTTTCTTGGGACAAGTTACCTCAGCAGGTTCAAGGTTGCTCTTTTACCACACAGAACACCTTTTCACAGAACCTACAGGAATGATGGACCCTTAACAGGATGCTTATTTCTCACACTAAAATAAGCTATCTTCTCGACCCCCGAAATGCTAACTAAAAGCCAAATAAAAGCCGAGCTAAGCTGACACACTTATCCAGAGCCACAAAATCCCCATCGGGGGGTGGGGAATCCTTCATCCCCATATAAACTGAGGCTGGCTTACCCCCTCCCCTCCAGTGGAGTTCCATGGGCTCTGATTGGCTTCACAATCCCTTCAATTTGCATGAAGCCAAAATCACAAGGATTGGTTCTGAGCCCCGGAGGAAAGGCGGAACTTCGAAGGATGATTGCCACAAGGGCTATGAAAAATAGCATCAGAATTAAATAAATCAATTCTTATTTAAGCTTAAAAAACAAAACAAAAAAAACGGCAACAGAACAAAGACTCGTTATTGATCAGGCATTCATGAATTCGATTTCCAGAAGGGGAAAAGAAAACCAAGCAATGATTTCTTTTCGAGCCAAAAGAGTTAAGTTGTGCTCTTCGTGAGGATCCTTTGCGAATACCAGTAAATCCTCTACGTATGAGCAACCCCAGTTGAGCACTGAGCAAGCACGGGAGTGAAGAATTTGAAGAATTCTCCCCTCTTTAGGATTCGTCCTCATGACAGTGACCTTCACTGAATTCTGGGAATGACCTGATTAAAAAAAAAAAAAGTTCGATCCAAAGGAGAGAATTTTCGAAAGAAAATTCGCTCCCTGAAACTTTCCATGGCATTTGCAGTCATTGTTTGGGGGCATCTGCCACGTGAATGCATTCAGTCAGAGAGAGATGGAGAAGAGAAGCAGAACCAAAACAAGGTCTATGTCAAGAGTGGCTGCAAATTAATGTCACGTATGTCACCGGCATTGATAAAAGGATTCAAAGCATTTCATTACATTCACCCTGACAATAATCTACCCTTTTTGTAAAAAAAAATGTAATTGAAAATGCCACTTGGCTATGAAGCAAACACACACACAAATAAATGATATGAAATGACTCGGAGAGGAATTGTGTGAACAGCCGGTCATTCTTTGTGCCTACCCGTGCGAAGGCTGGGTGGCCGGGGAGAGGAATATTCAGTGACAACAATGCATAAAAATGTAATAACATGGGAGAAAATTGGATTGCTTTCGGTGATGGAAGGAAAATGACCCCTCAGATGAAGAAAGCATTATCTGCAGCTTGTACAGCCAGAGTGGTAACCTAATAATGAAAAATAGATCAACTGTGAAATTAACTATTTGGGTACTGTGTGGATGGTGTCCAGGTGCCCATCTGGGGAAATCATTATTTTTTTGGTGAGAAAATCATGGGGTTTGGAATGGATTCCTCAATGATATTACTAAATTAAGGTAGAAACCTGGTTTAACGGCATCAAAAAGGAAGATCTGGTCTGCACATTTATAAAATCATAGAATCACAGAGTTGGAAGGGGCCATACAGGCCAATTAGTCCAACCGCCTGCTCAGGGCAGGATCAGCCTAGAGCATCCCTGACAAGGGTTTGTCCAGCTGCTGCTTAAAGACTGCCAGGGAGGGGGAGCTCACCACCTCCCTGGGCAGCTGATTCCGCTGTTGAACAACGCTTACTTGAAAAAGTTTCCCCTAAGATCCAGCCAGTACTTTCCAGCCCATAATTTAAACCCATGATTGCGAGTCCTCTCCTCTGCTGCCAACAGGAACAGCTCCCTGCCCTCCTCCTCTAAGGGACAGCCCTTCAGAGACTTCAAGAGAGCAATCCTGTCCACCCCCAACCTCCTCTTCTCCAGACTGAATATTCCCAAGTCCCTCAGCCTTTCCTCATAGGGCTTGGTCTCCAGGCCCCCCCCCCCGATCATCCTTGTCGCTCCCCTTTGCATCCGCTCCATTCTGTCCACATCCTACTTGAAGTGAGGCCTCCAGAACTGCACACAATACTCCAGGTGCGGTTTTATGTAAATAATTTCTCCATGGATGGATCTACAGTGAGTGACAGATTAGTGGTGGTGGGGACAGCAGCCACTGCTCCTGTTACCCCAACACCTCCCCGCCGGCCACATGCTAGGGTGGCCAGATACTGCCTGGCAATTAGCAGGGGATGGTGGGGTGGGGGACTTACTAGGAGCAAAGAGAGGCCTAGGCTGGCATTGCCAGTAACACCGTGGCATCACTTCCAGTTGTATACCAGAATTGACGTTATCATGTTGCCGGTGACTTGGGGACACTCTGGTATTTGGACAAAAACTCTGTGGTAGAAGTCATTTTTACTACTGAGTCCCCCCCCCCCCCCAATACTAGAGCATTTCTGCTTTGCTGGTGACATGATGACATCATTTCCCATATGTGCCGGAAGTGACGTCACTGTGTTGACGTTGACATACTGTTGGCAATGCAGACCTAGGTCTCCTTTTGCTGCTGGCAAGTCCCTTGTCAGCCAGCATTCCCCACCTCTGGCAGGGGCCTGGCAAGCCTACCACCCATCCAGGAGCTGGAACACATAACACTCCTTCCTTCCGGGTTCGTCTGGCATCTTTCAAGAGAGTGTGACAAGTTATGCAGGCCCAATAAGGCTTCCTGTACTAGATGCTATGAAGCAAGAAAGGAAGGAGAATTCCTTGCTCTGATCCCAGCTGGCGACAGGGTTGGTGAGGTGGGAGGTGGGTAGGGTGCTGAGGGGTGCTGGCCAGGTGGTAGCCTCAAGCGGAGCCCATTCTTGAGCAGCCACTGGATTTCCGACATATGACTATTTGAACTGTGCTTGAAATATCCATTCATCTTTGTTTCTGTCTTTTCTCCTCTGGGTAGGGTTGCCATGTCTGGCAACTGACTGGAGTCCAGAGGCTGCGGGGGCATGGGGGAGTGCCATCTGCAGTAGCGTGATGCCTCTTCTGGGGAAAAACCTAAAGTGATGACAGTCAGAAGAACATAGGAACATAAGAGAAGCCAATGTTGGATCAGGCCAATGGCCCATCCAGTCCAACACTCTGCCACACAGTGGCCAAAAATACCGGGTGCCATCAGAAGGTCCAGCAGTGGGGCCAGGACATTAGAAGCCCTCCCACTGTTGCCCCCCCAGCACCAAGAATACAGTGTATCACTTGCCCCAGACTGAGAGTCCTTTCCAGCAATTCCTGAAAACTCTACAGTGTTATCATAGAGTTTCTGGTGATTCCTAGGGAGGCCTGACAAGACTTCCAGGTTTTTCCAGGAAGTAGTATCACACTGTCACCAATTTTTATTTCCCCCCCTTCCTGCTGGTTGCGGGAGTGCTAGTGGGCAGCGACCACTGGGGACAGGGAATCTCCTGCTCCCATCAGGCTTCCAGAAAGCCTACATCTGAGGCAGCATTGAAGGGAGGTTAGGCTCACATTGGTTTAACACTGCAATTCCTGCTTCCTAGGTTTCTGTTGAAACATGGGAAGCTGGTCCACTGGACCACAGATCACTACAGGCAGGGTTCTTCCCTGTGTTCTGCAGTCTGCTACTGAAGGTGCACAGGTCCTGGTCCTTCCCTCAACAGAAGAAAAAGGATGTGATTTTTGCACTGTTGTAAGAGCGCCCTATGATTTTTCTTTTTCATGTGCAAACCATTCCACACATGCTAATGATGTTGAAAGTCCATTTTAACAAATGATGCCAGGGAGGGGGAGCTCACCACCTCCCTGGGCAGCTGATTCCGCTGTTGAACAACGCTTACTTGAAAAAGTTTCCCCTAAGATCCAGCCAGTACTTTCCAGCCCATAATTTAAACCCATGATTGCGAGTCCTCTCCTCTGCTGCCAACAGGAACAGCTCCCTGCCCTCCTCCTCTAAGGGACAGCCCTTCAGATACTTCAAGAGAGCAATCCTGTCCAGCCCCAACCTCCTCTTCTCCAGACTGAATATTCCCAAGTCCCTCAGCCTTTCCTCATAGGGCTTGGTCTCCAGGCCCCCGATCATCCTTGTCGCTCCCCTCTGCATCCGCTCCATTCTGTCCGCATCCTACTTGAAGTGAGGCCTCCAGAACTGCACACAATACTCCAGGTGCGGTTTTATGTAAATAATTTCTCCATGGATGGATCTACAGTGAGTGACAGATTAGTGGTGGTGGGGACAGCAGCCACTGCTCCTGTTACCCCAACACCTCCCCGCCGGCCACATGCTAGGGTGGCCAGATACTGCCTGGCAAGTAGCAGGGGATGGTGGGGTGGGGGACTTACTAGGAGCAAAGAGAGGCCTAGGCTGGCAGAATTGACGTTAGCATGTTGCCGGTGACTTGGGGACACTCTGGTATTTGGACAAAAACTCTGTGGTAGAAGTCATTTTTACTACTGAGTCCCCCCCCCCAAATACTAGAGCATTTCTGCTTTGCTGGCGACATGATGACATCATTTCCCATATGCGCTGGAAGTGATGTCACTGTGTTGACGTTGACATATTGTTGGCAATGCAGGCCTAGGTCTCCTTTTGCTGCTGGCAAGTCCCTTGTCAGCCAGCATTCCCTACCTCTGGCAGGGGCCTGGCAAACCTACCACCCATCCAGGAGCTGGAACACCTAACACTCCTTCCTTCCGGGTTCGTCCGGCATCTTTTTGCACTGTTGTAAGAGCGCCCTATGATTTTTCTTTGTCATGTGCAAACCATTCCACACATGCTAATGATGTTGAAAGTCCATTTTAACAAATGAAGCTATCTTCCGTAATAGACATTAATGAATTATCTTGATCCCCAGAGTGAAGAGTTACATGGCCTCAAATATGCCTAATACATCTCCTTCATTTGATGGCTCTCTTTTTAATAAGAGCTGAATGGCAACCTCTAATGTCAGAGCACGTCCTGTGTCCATTTCAGCGCAACAAGGTCAAGCTGAATTTTCCAGTTCGCTTGGCGAAGGCTATGGGAAAATACGAAGGAAAATTCCTTGCCCCGAATTTGCCACATACTCCCTCCGGTTTAACATCTCTGAAAGTTCCAAGAAAAGGACATGAAAGAACAACGGTTCAGTCATCACATGAAGCTTCAGTTTAATTAAACTAACTGTGGTTTGGATCCTGACAAAGATCTCCAGTGATGGAAGGGTATTCGTCAGAGGAACATGATTACTCTGCCTCCTTTCTCTCACTGCAGCCAAAAATGTGCCCCTGAAATACTGCTCCTGGAGGGATAGGGGACCTCCAGAAGAACCATGAGGGGAGAGTCTGCTATGAGAGGGGAGAAATGGCAAATATGGGCCCCCTTTCGATTCACAGAAAGGACTAATGGGATCCAGTAGGGTTGCCACCTACCCACCCACTCTAAGCAGCAGTGGGACAAAAACAAAATAAAATACATTGCCATTATCTCTTTGGTATTCTAAGATCTGGGATTTCTAGGCAATGGATAAAATTTCTGATAGAGTCTCTTCTTTTGGTACTTCAATCCAACATTCCAACTTCCAATTAAAATGGCTTCCTTTCTTAGAGTTCATTTTCAGTGGTGGCTTGTCACCAATGTATTCTGTACCTCGTAAATATTACGAAGTTCTGCATTATAGGTAATACTGTAATAGCATTATGTACTACAAGGGGCGGGACCCGCGATACTCGCAGGAGGGGGGAGGGAGGTCCACGCCTATGAGGAAGAGGAGGAAGCAGGAGGAGGAGGTAAATTTCCCCCATCCCACCAGTTCCCCCCATCTCCTCCACCCCCCTCCACCCCCGGCT
>NW_015165968.1:39544-40347 GCF_001447785.1 Gekko japonicus
GGAAGCGAGGCCCGGTGGCTTGCAGGCACCCGGGCCTCGCTGGTCTCCCCCCCCAGCATGTGCAGGGGATGCTCTGTCACTTGGGGGGGAATTTAAGTATCCCCCCGATATTTTTTTACAGGTTTCAGATTTTTGTGTACACCTGGGGACTGCCCCAAGTGTGCACAAACATCTCCCTCCCCCCCAGGTGCCCCCGATGTGTGGAAATAAGTATCCGCACGCAGGGGGCGACTTTGGTATTAGATATATAGATAAGTCTGTCTCGGCTGTGATGTAAACTGCTTGCCAGTTCTTGGTTTTTTTAAAATTCTTTACTCATGTTGTTGATGTATTAAGAATTACAATTAAATTAAAAAACAAAACAAAACAATGCCCTTGGGCCAACAATGTCACATCTCTTCCAGGTGAACCTGCAAGCAACATCAGTTCTCTCTAGGAATTACTGAAACTCTATGGTTTTACCCTAGAGTTTTGACCAATTCCGGGAAAGACGTTTTATCACATCCGGATTTTCCCAGAAGTGACATCACGCAGCTACCCAACGGCCACCTCTCCCATGTCCTCACCCCCTGGTCTCCTGCTGGTTTTCAGGCCAGGCCTGGCCAACCCAAGATCCAACCTAATGGTAAATGAGATTGACTGAATCTGGGCTTGTTCTGTACACTTTGCTTAGTTAGGGTATATCCAAACAGGACCAGAAACCTTATTTTCAGTATCCACAAAACTTTTGTGTTCCTATTGCCACGATATAGGCCAGGATAGCAGCCGGGTCTCTGTGGAACAAGTGGGGAGATTTCTAGGTC
>NW_015165968.1:40359-44811 GCF_001447785.1 Gekko japonicus
GGAATGCCGTCCTCCATATAGTTACTGTGAGAGTCACAAGGTGTTGTTGTCGATGCCAGGTTCAGAAATACCCGCAGATTTCAGGATAGAGCCTGGGAGAGTGGGATTTAGGGAGGGGAAGAACTTCAGTAGGACCTGCAGTCCACCTTCCATCCATTCTCTGGGAGAAATGGAATAAATCATTTAAATGAATAACTTAGAAATAAGTAAGTGATATATGTAGTGTATAGATCAGTTGTAATTCCAGGAGATCTCCAGCCCCCACCTGGAGGCTGGCAAGCCTACATGGTTAGTCTTTCAGACTTGAAGTGGAAAGACCTGCGTTCAAATCCCCACACAACCACAATGCTTACTGTTTGACATTGGTCCGTTATGCCTGAACTGATTCTTAAGGTAGCTTTAAATTTATCTCATTTTTTTTAGGGGTGAAAGAGGTGATGCACCTACTCAGATTTATGTTGTGGGTCCACAGAAGATATTTCATGGGCTACATAAGGTTATAAAGGTAAAGAGGTAAAGGTTCCCTTGCTCGAAAGCCAGTTGAATCTGACTCTAGGGTTGCGGTGCTCATCTCCGTTTCAAAGCCGAAGAGCCAGCGCTGTCCGAAGATGTTTCCGTAGCCATGTGGCCGGCATGACTAAACACCAAGGCGCACGGAACGCTGTTACCTTCCCACCGAAGTGGTACCTATTTATCTACTTGCAATTTCTTGCTTTCGAACTGCTAGGTTGGCAGGAGCTGGAACTAGAGACGGGATTTTTGTCTTAGCTCCAGAAGGATGGCTCCAGAGCAATCTAATGTAAGCAGTAGCCAAATCGCTTGCAAACAACTTTAATGCCAGGAGCTCACAAAGTAGAATTGTTGCTCACAAGACTCCACAGTTTAGAGGCAGTATTGATTGTGACCGAACACGTTTCAGCCCAATAAGGCTTTCTTCAGAGGTCAACGAATCTGAGGTACAAATAGGCACATGTTACAAAGAACTGGCAAAGAATCTGTCAATAGTGGATAGGGTTGGCAGCTCCGGGTTGGGAAACGCCTGGAGATTTTGGGGGTGGAGCCTGAAGAGAGACTTCAGTGGGCTACAATGACACAGAGCCCACCTTCTAAAGAGGCCATTTCCTCCAGGGGGACTAATCTCTGTTGCCTGGAGATCAGTTGTAATAGCAGAATAGCAAACTACAGCTTGCCCAAGGTCACCCAGCAAGCTTCCAAGGCAGGGGTCTCAAACTGGAAAGCCAGTTTGGTGCAGTGGTTAAGTGTGCAGACTCTAATCTGGGAGAACCGGGTTTGATTCCCCCCTCCTCCACTTGTGCTGGATGACCTTGCGTAAGCTGTAGTTCTGATAAGAGCTGAAAAAAAAATGTCCTTGAAAAAGAGCGTTTTCTGTCAAGAGCTCTTTCAGCCCCATCTGCCTCACAGGGTGTCTGTTGTGGGGAGGGGAAGAGAAAGGAGTTTGTAAACCGCTCTGAGACACCTTTCGGTAGTGAAGGGCAGGGTATAAATCCAATCTCTTCTTCTTCTTCTTCTCTTCAGGCAGAAGTCTTTCCCATCACCTACTGCCTGTTAGCTGGAGATGCCAGGGGGACGCCAAACAGAGAGAAAACAGAGAGCCGGTTTAGTGTAGTGTTTAGGAGTGCAGACTCTAATCTGGGAGAACTGGGTGTGATTCCCCACTCCTCCACATGCAGCTGCTGGCGTGACCTTGGGAAAGTCACAAGTTTTCTCAAAGCTGTTCTCTCAGAAGTTCTCAAGAGAGCTCTCTCAGCCCCCCTACCTCCCAGGATGTCTGTTGTGGGGAGGGGAAGGGAAAGGGATGGTAAGCCACTCTGAGACTCCTTTGGGTAGTGAAGGGTGGTGTATAAATCCAATCTCTTCTTCTTCTCTTCTCTCTTCCACTGAGCCGTGGAGCCTTCTCTCTGTGAAGCTGCCTTAAATCAGACCATCAGTCCATCAAAGTCAGCCTTGTCTACTCAGACTGACTGAGGCCCTCCAGGGTCTCAGGCAGAGGTCTTTCACATCATCTACTGCCTGGTCCTTTCAACTGGAGATGGTGGGGATTGAATTTGGGACCTTCTGCAAGCCAAGCAGATAACCCTACTCCTGCAGCAGCCCATTCTTGTCCCTTAAATTCAGACTGGCCTAGTCCAGTGCTCCTAACCACTACGCCACACTGCCACTCTGGTGAACTTGGCTGAACTCTACTCTTCTGATGTTAACAGGGAAAGGTTAAAAGTAAATTTCATCAGACTGACCTTTCCTTGCTGGAAAACAAAAGCTCAGCTGTTATTAGCATCACCCTTGGGTTGCTGAAAGTGTCACTGTTTGTTAATGTAGCTAACTTGAGCAGAGGTAAAAGAGAACGGCATACGAAAATGAGAAATAGCACCAGACCTTTTTATCTCCGGTTAAATCTGGAGGCGTGTTTCATGCGAGAAACACCTGAGAACGAGGGAAATAAAATATCTCAGTAAAACCTGCACTACGTGTCTCATGGGCAGCTCTTCACAACCCTGTTTTGATTCCATGGAAAGACAAACAAATCAATATGGATCTTGCAAAGTGATTTATGGGTATTATTTGCTACTCACTAGGGTTGCCAGCCTGCAGGCGGGACCTGGAGTTCTCCTGAAATGAGAAACTGATTTTCAGATGACAGAGGTCACTCCCCCTGGAGGAAATGACCGCTTTGGAGGGTGGAACCTATGGAATTATACACCATTGAAGCCCCTCCTTTTCTCCAAACCCCACCTTCCCCAGGCTCCACCCCAAATCTCCAGGAGTTTCCCAGGCTGCAGTTGGTAACCCTACAACTCACACCAGGTGAGAACATAACGGAAATCTTGTCACATCAGGTCAAACCCTCTGTTTAGCTCATTGCATGCCATGGTGGCCAGCTGGATGCTGTTTGGGAAGCCCCTAAAGCAGGATATGAAGGTGACAGTCCCCAGCATCAGAGATCCAAAGGTAGATTGCTTCTGATCGTGGAGGTTCTCTGTAACTGCCACGGCGAAACCTCATTTCCATAAATGTCTCTCATTCTCTTTTCAAGCCACACAGTCCCGTCGTCATCACCACATCTTCCCTAAATCAACCAGGTGGTGTGTGTGTGTGTGTGTAGAGAAACTTTTCTTTTAGTCTGCTCTGAATCTACTGCCAAACAATTTCACCGACTGACCACTTGTCTAAACCAGCCCCATTAGGGTGAGCTCTGTAGGTGTCTGGATGCTACGATATGCTTCATGGCAATAGCTCTGCTCACCTGAGCAAAGTCAGGTGTCATTTAAATTTCTTCGGGGGCACTGACTAATCAAATTAATCCAAGGGAGAAGGCCGTGACGCCCTGGGCTGGATGGGACACCACGGCGCCTTGTCAACAAGTCGAGGGGCCTAGTCCCAAGATGCCCCCACGGTAGCTATGGGCTTGGCCACCCCGCAAATTGGTAAGGTCAACAGTGGACCATACCTGAATGTCCTCTGTTGTGAGCCCCATGTGATGGGACAGCTCCCGTGCTTCTCTCATTTCAGGGAATACGGGTAGGATCCTGCCAGTGTTTTCACTCAGCCTCACCTAATCACCTTCCTTATTAGAGCCCCGTCCACTTTGGCCTCATGATCTCGAGTGTGGCCTTTTCGATGGTCAAATGGGATGGGCTGGATTCAGCCCCAAGGTTAGCCCAGGCTAGCCCGAGCCTGTCAGATCTCAGAAGCTAAGCGGGGTCGGCCTTGGCTAGTATTTGGAAGGGTGACCTCCAAGGAATACCAGGGGCGTGACCAGGGCCGGCTCACCCGCTAGGCGAACTAGGCATTCGCCTAGAGCACCAGGCCCTGGATGGGGTGGCGGTGGGCAATGGATGGGGCGCTGCGCCGAACTGTGCCTCCCCCCGCCAAATGTCGTTAAAGTTGGAGGCCATGGCCGGGGCTGGCCTGCTGTGGCACCCCTGCTCAGTGCCCAGGTGCTTCTCCCCCTCCTCCTCGTTCTCCTGCTGCCTCCTCTGGAGGAGCACTCGCGGCCGCCAGCTCCCAAGGAGCCTCTGGCATCCAGGTGGCGGCAGCGGTGGCAGCTGAGCAGGTCCTCTGGCGCATGCTGGGCACCCATCTCCCGATGCAGTCTGCCCCCCCTCCTCCAGCAGGGCACCTCCATGCTCAAGGCCGGCACCGAACGGAGCCAAGCTGGCGGCTCCGGGGCTCAGCGGTGGGGGGAGTGCAGGAGAGGGGAAGAGACCGCTGCCGTGCCGCCACCGTTGCTTGGAGCACAGAGACGGACGGGGTGGGGTGGGGTTTTTAATCCTTGCATGATCCCTGAGCCAACCTCAGCAGCCCCCGATCTGACCTCGTCCCTGTGTGCTGAGGTGCGAGCAAGGAGGAGCAGGGAGGAGGCGCGCGAGCGAGCAGGAAGCCCTCCCTCTCCGCTCCTTGGCCCCCTGGTGCTGGAGGGAGGCCAATCCCAAG